>NW_017307643.1:128348-152817 GCF_000935625.1 Nanorana parkeri
CTATGTTAAAAAAATGTATTTCTTTTATGAGTTGATGAAAAGGTATACGGAGGGATATAGAAATCTCAACGCGTGTCATGGTCACAACTGCTTCTTCAGGAGAAATGGCAGAAACTGAAAATAAAGATAATTATATACATCAATAAAATGATTACAACATGATTTCAATTTAACAGTCTCAGGCTCGTTATATCCTAATACATACATACTGTATGTTTGACTTAGCTCAAGGAATAAGATAGCCACGTCTACAGATTCACAAGAGGTGGATGTCGGTGCATCAGACGGGCAGGCGTCAGGACATAATCAATGCAACCCCCTCAAATCCTACCAAGATTAAATAGACCATATAATCAGTATCAATATGTATACATAGAGAAGGACACAGCCGCATACCAATAATTAAGTACACCTACCAATTTAAGAGAGTATATCCCTCAGAATAGTGAAGCTGAATTAAAAATGGCTGATCGCAAACATAAATTTGAATACGTCTAAGAGCTCGATTACACGCAGGAATATAATTTCAAAAATTAGATCTAGATGGTATAGGGTTCCCCTGACACTACATAAACTTGTTCCCACTTGCAGCCCGCTTTGCTGGAGATGTGGAGGAGAGGAGGGATTTTTCCTACACATTATGGTGGTCGTGCCCGAAAATTGAGACCTTCTGGAGATCGGTCAAAGATTCCATCTCCGAAGTTACTGGAGACCAACTGGATTTTACTCCAGCTGCCATGTTTACTCCATCATACCACAGAGTCTCCCCGAAAATATAAGAAGTCGTTGAAATTTCACATGCTGAATGCAAAACTACTCCGACATATACTAACACCATGTCTGCTGCCACCCCCCCCCCCCCCCCCCATAGAGGGGCTTTTTGGCATCAATTAACCTACTCATGTAGCTTCTATCACTGGCTTGCTTTATCCTAGTGTCCTTCCTCCCTCTTTGTACCCTGTTGAAACTGGATAAAAGAAGAGTTGAGATTGTTTGTCTATATGCACCCTTGCTATTGGATCAGTATAGAGTAATTGTATCTATCTAATACATTTGGGTTCAAACCCCAAAAGACACAACAAGGCTATATTCACCAGACTCCTGCATTTTTTATTGGAGTTTCCTAATGTTTGTAGTGGTATGTTTGCATGATTAAAGCCTGTCTGGAATCCTGGATATTATAATTGAGAATTTTTTCAAATTACGTTGTCAATTTTGCAAGCAAGGCCTTTGATAGTATACTTTAGGGATCCGGCGAAACATATCGGCTGAAAATGGCACTTTTGTCTCAATGCCGAAAGTGCCATTTTCCTGCTGATACATCGGCACATCCCTGCTCTCTTTCCTCCCCGCTGGGCGCTGTTCTGTGTCCCAGCGGGGAAGAGAGAAAGTGTGGCAGCCGGCCGAGCGCTGCGGGAGGAGAGCGCTGTGAGCGGCCGGTGTCTCTCCTCCCACACCGCTCAACCTCCTATCACAGTCCGGCAGAGCGGTGCGTGGGCGGAGACACCCCACGCTGTCACAGGAAGCTGAGCTCTCCTCCCTGCACCGCTCGCTCAGCCTCCTGTGACAGCTGTCAGAGAGGAGAGCGGTACAAACACTCAGTGATCGCTGAGTGTTTGTACATAATTGAGGACATAGCATGTTGACTATATCCTCAATTATGAATGAATGGGAGCGATTCATAATTGTAGTTATAGTATGCACACTATGTTCTCAAGTTATGAATTAACAGGAACACTCATACAGGATTCCTGTTCATTGATAACAGGGGATACACTATCCAAATCATGCCGCCTTCACCTCCGTAACATCTCCAAAATACGCCCCTTCCTCACCAATGAAACCACAAAGCTGCTTATCCACTCCCTTGTTATCTCTCGTCTCGACTACTGTAACTCCCTCCTCATTTGCCTACCTCTACACCAACTATCCCCTCTTCAGTCTGTCATAAATGCTGCTGCCAGACTTATCCACCTAACCAACCGCTCAGTGTCTGCAACCCCCCTCTGTCAGGCCCTGCACTGGCTTCCAATAGCCCAAAGGGTAAAATTCAAAATATTAACAACCGCTTACAAAGCCATCCACAACTCTGCCCCCGTCTATATCTCAAACCTTGTCTCCAAGTATCACCCTAAACGCCCCCTACGCTCCTCCCAAGACCTCTTGCTCTCTAGCTCCCTTGTCAACTCCTCCCATGCTCGCCTCCAGGACTTCACCAGAGTCTCCCCCGTTCTGTGGAATTTATTACCCCAACCTGTCCGCCTATCTCCTACTCTGTCTACCTTTAGGCGATCCCTTAAGACTCATCTCTTCAGGGAAGCTTATCCAACCTAACCACTAAAATATCCATCTCTCAAACAATTCATCCCCACACAGCTACCTCCTCACGTATCACTTCCCCCTCCCGTTAGATTGTAAGCCCTCACAGGCAGGGCCCTCCTCACCATATTGTCTTGAATTGTATTGTAATTGTAATGTCTTCCTTATATTGTAAAGCGCTGCACAAACTGTTGGCGCTATATAAATCCTATATTGTAGTAATAATAATACAGAAAAAGAGATTGAGGACTTGATGTCCTCAATCTATTTTTCTATTTTAAAAGGGAAATATCAGGGGTCTGTTTAGACCCCCAATATTTCCCTGAAGCCCCTAAAAGTAAAGTAAAAAATAAAAATATTTAATAAAAAAATGAATTAATAAATAAAAACAAATATAAAACAATTAAAAAGTAAATAAAAATAAAATATTAAATAAAGATGAAAAAATTTAAATAAAAAACATTTTTGGTTTTGGCCTGACAATTTTTTTTTTTTTTTTTCGTTTTGGTTTTGAATTTTCCATTTTGGTGCATCCCTAGTATACTTACCTTTTGGGAAATATTTTTTGGTGACATGTCCTTTATGTAAAAACTCTATGGATTACCATGATTTTCCTAGTGTTTTTCTTCAAAGTGTGTTTTTCTATGATGACCAATAGGATTCAATACTGACTCTGTTGCTGAAGTGTCCTTTTCTCCAGCATGTAGACATACACAATTATTTATGTTTCATAGTTCATATAGAACACCTAAACATTTGTATGTTATGGGCCTCAAGGAGGAACTCTGCTGTACAAAGTGTGGTAGGGATCAGGGAGACATGCCTGTTCTGTATGTAAATGTGAATCAAACTACAAAGAAGACCTGTGAATTCAAAAGAAATTCATATACATAATAATAGTATCGTTACATCGCCACATACAGTTATCAGATGACATATTTTTACAATGGCAAGCCTTCTAATAAGAAATGTTCATGACTCACTTGTTAAAGAATATGAACAATATTAACCAGTTAATTACTTCGTAGTAAACCTATTTTCTTTTATGAGCAGCACATGGTATTGATAGCATTCTAGAGTTTTCCTTTCTTTGTTATATTAGATTTCCTTAGTCACATGTTCAGCAGCACATTTTCTGCGGAATATAGTATTCACAGTTTTTTTTATTCCATAAAGGGAAAATGAATAGCTAGCAACAGGCTGTTGTTCATAAGACTGTCTGGGCTCCCTGGAGTTTTGTCTTTTTTCCTCCAACAGTTTCTAGTTAGTAGCATGCACAGAGGTATTGGAATAACTACACATCATTAGCAAGATGGAACAGCAATGGAAAAAAGAACAGCACGATGAAAATGGTACATGTGACTGTGGTCTAATGTTAGTCTGCGGGATTTTAAAATATTGAGTTTTAACAAGTAGTACATTCATGGTGATTTGGAGACATGTTAATGACAGATTAAGATGCAGAATTATTTAACAGAGATGGAGTTATTATCTGTGAGGCTGTCACGTTGTTATAATTTGCATGTTTTTTCAAAGACCATCAATCAGAGTCACAAACAATGAGTTGATGTTCACACTTCTGATGGTAATAACATTTACCATTTAAGGCAGAACTCCAGGAGAATTATTTTTTTTTTATGTTCACACTACTATTAAAATAAGTTATCTCTAGTGATGATTATCCTAGGTCTGGATTACTGCTATTTGCTGTACAAATCTTAGCTTCATTAACACCGGAGACTACAGCCGGCGCTCTTATTACAGCTGCATAGCTGAGAGCGCTAGTTCTCATACAGTGGAGGGATCCTGTAGTTAAACCGGAATAAGCAATTTCAGTACAAGAGAAGAGCCTGTACAACTGTGCAAGACTAAAGGAGTGCAGTTTTAATCTTATAATTTTCTGGCAAAATTCAAATCAGGAATTTTGTTTGGTCACTACGCACAACAAGCCTTTTTGGTTCTCCATCTTATTTGATCAGTTTTGTATAAATAGGCAGTCATGTACATGAATTTGGGCCAGTTCGTATTCTGTCACTGCTTTGTAATCCCAATTCTGAATGGCTTCGATCTGATTGCCTTATTTTAAATCCCCGAATTTGTACATTTATTACTACTACTCTCCAAATGTTTTCCTGTGCTCTATACATAGTTATACATTTATATAACTTTCAAAGAATGATTACAGCTTTTTTTATTGCTGCCATGGCATACTGAGAGTACACACGTGAAGCTGTGTGAAGAAATCCTCTGGGAAAAAGTGTTCTAGGTGCAGTGCTGTTCCAGCGTATTTAATATGTAGTTTTTACTCCTACTGTTAATATGATACTTTAATATGATTCTTTCTCAGAATTTTTTTGTATATGGCCAGCATAGTTCAGGTAAATTGCTAACAGCATATTCTGGGAGCAGCCATATTTCAACAGTATAGTTGGTGCTGTCTGAAAATGCTGGGTGCTCAAATATCCCTAGGTTATTCCCGGTGGAGGCTATACCAACATGGAGAGAACAGCAGAGAAGGAACCCTCTTTATACCAACAGGTAGTAAGTATCAAGAAAGTAGGGATGCACCAATACTTTTCGAGTACCAATGCAGATACTTGGCATTTTCACAAGAACTACCAGGGTTGCAGAGGTTGCAGCTGGGACCTGGCTCTGGCACTCCACCACTGTCCTGAAATCATTAGTCTGTATTGTTTTAGAAAAACTGCCACATGACAATAAACATAAAAGTATCAGTACTTGTAAGTACTTGGGCAAGTATCAGTACTTGTACTTGCAAAAATGGTATCGGTGTGTAACGACCCGTTGGTTATGACTGGACTCTCAACTGCGGAGTGCACTTGTGACTTGACAGGGTTCAGATATGATTCCTTCCTTCACACTCCATTTAGTGGTTGATGGAGGGTTAGGAATCAGTAATCATCATTCCCTGCTGCTTAACAACTTATATGTATGGTCTGAGCAGATGAGTAAGTGTGGGTGCATACACCATGCGTCTCTACTTAATCCCGCATAAGTTAAGGTGACCCGTGAGCTGCGAATCCCCCCTGTCACCCCTGGTTCCACAGCGCTGCAGACTTGCAGTACCACTGAGATCGCAACCCACAGTTCACACAACAGCACTACAGCGGTTCTAATTAAACTCAGGGGTTTTGTTAAGGTTATTAGCTATTTAACTCCCAGTTCCAGGATCAATATTATTAGTACATGTATTTAGCTCTAGCAGTGATATCAGCAGTGAAGTGGTTAATAGTCAGCTGTAGCATAAGTGATAGCAGAGACACAGGCTGTGATAGCTCTTCCTTTGAAAAGTGAAGTCCACAAGCTAAGAAACACACATTATATGCACTCCAGACTTAGTGTTCAGAGATATGTCAGCAAACATCCAGATTGCTATCTCATTGCCATAGGCTACTTGCGCTTTTGGGGAGTCTCTCGTGGGTCCTTTAGGTGCAATGACTGCTTGGATCTCTCCTGGTCTTTGTTCAGCGTGCACCGTTTACAACGGTCGGACGCTGAACAAACCTTCCTGCTTCCTTAAATCCCTCCTCGCCGAGCGCGGCGGGGAGGAGCTGGGTCCCGTCCATGACGGAGCTGAAGGGGCGGAGCTGGCTGCCGTCCAGGACGGCCCTGAAGGGGCGGAGCTGGCTGCCGTTCTGAACGGCCCTGAAGGGGAGGAGCTAACGGCCGAGCTGGCCGTGATTGGCCCCGCCAGACAGCGCTGGACCGAGGACGGGTAAGTCTGTTACACGGTGCATCACTTTTATTTATAAAAACAAAATCATACATTAAAACAGAGATGTACAAATCCCAGGAGCTCCGTGTGCTCCTCACAAATTACAGCTGCCTCTTAACTTTTGAATTTTTCTCTAGTCTAGTCTTGGAGCTCGAAAAGTATCTGTTCTTGTACCGAGTACGGTACTTGGTATCGGTGCATCCCTACAAGAAAGAATAAATAATTTATTCCAAATAAATCGTAAACAGTCCTGGATGGCTCAACACTCCTTGTCCTGCAATGAGTGATCACCATATTTTTTTTGTTGCATTAATATCCAAACAGGAAACAATTTAACTTGGTTCTTTTGTGGTACAAATAATAATAAGAAAATTCTACCCCAGCATATTTTACTGCTGCTCAAGATATTCTATGCTCTGCTCTTTTCATCATATTCCAGTAGCAGCACTCCCCTGCATAAGCAGTATTACAAATGTGTTCTAGTTGAAGCCCATGCTTGTATATTTCAGGTACAGATCTGCCCAGCTCTAGGTTTTAATTGTTTTTATAGTTTTGACTTAACATGATTCTAGATGTAGCACTGGTCCAGACTTTTTCAGTTATTTATCTCCCATCACTTATTAACTGCAAGAAAAGTGCAAAATGTAATAGTTGGGTCAGCATAAGTACCCTGTGCAGTGCAGTTTTCCTGGAATGATTGCCCAGAATAGAAGAGAGAAAAAATACAGTCTTATTTCCTGGAATGATTGCCCAGAATAGAAGACAGAAAAAAATACAGTCTTATATCAATTATTTTTTTTAAAAAGGAGTGAATTATCTACATAGACTGCTTTGTCTCGGTCTACTCTGTTAAGATTTGCTTTGTTTTATAAACATAATCTGCTACATATCAGTTTTTGCTTTTTATTTTTTGTATTACTTATTTTTTGTATTACTGTTGACTGAGGATATTTAAAATACTGGTTTATACAAACCTGGATAAGAAATATGTTTGTGGCTAGTTGTAAATGCTAAACTGCTGTCTGAGAAAAGGTGAACCTGAATTAGATGGTTAGATCGATGAAATCAATAGGGAAAAACAGAATGCAAAATAGTTCTCTAGATTGGCCATTACTGAATAACATATCATTAAAATAGTGGTTAAAGTGTTATTTTTTTAAACAGGTTATTTGAGGAACTATATGAGGATCATGGTGACACTTTATCTCTTCAGTATGGAGGATCCCAGCTTGTTCATAGAGTGAAAACCTACAGAAAGATTGCTCCATGGACCCAGCATTCTAAGGACATTATGCAAACACTCTCTAGATACTATAGTAATGCATTTTCTGGTAAGCCTCAACATTCATAGTATTAAATGTGTATACTATAATAAAAATCTAGGACCTCATTTAAATATATTATTCAGTAGAACATTTTATCATTCAAAATAATTTTTTTGTTTTTGGTGCAGTTTCCTTAGATATTACTTATTGCATATCTGGTGTGACTATTCTACAGAACTTGATTACATAAGTGCTTAATACTGTACTAAACATCTCATATTCCACATTACACAAAATTGTGCCTTGAATGGCACTGAAAGCAGAACTAAAAAATGAAACCGAAAATATAGTTAAAGCCAAGCCACCTTCAATCTATACTATAGGGGTAAACAATGGTAACAACTCTTACTCTACTTTACTCTGGGTAAAATGGAGGAATTTGAATATATAAAGAGATTTTTTTCATGATTTCAGTCCTTAATTTTTCCCTTAAGTTGATCTATATTCTTTGTAATTGGTAATCCAACTAGCAACTCAGTAGTACTATGCAAGTCCTAAACAAGCCCAAATACATAGCAGGTGCGATAATATAGCCATGCAGGGAATGAATCTCATCTTGTCTTTTCTAAACACTGGGCAGCCTACACACCTGACTCCCTCCTCCCCTTCCTATTTCCTTTTCACTTTCCCTGTTCAATAACCCTGCATTGACTTTTAAACTGCCCACTTCCCAAAAACAAGAAGATTGATACCTTCCATCCAAGATATATTCCATCTCATTGGCACAGTATGCACACAGCTAAATTTGCAGTTAAAATATGTAGACTGCGATGTGACCATATTTCATGTTACACCCTAAACATGGGTGTAACATGAAAAGGTAAACTTAGCCTTTAAACAAATGGCTGGGAATCACCAAGAGCAGGACCTTTTTAAAACAAAAAGACTAGAGGAAATTTGTTGCAGGCTCAGTCCAAGTCTTGCAGTCAAAGGAACTTGGGTTGTAAAATCAAATGAAGGAGCTTATAAAGTATTTGCCATGTCCTTCAAAGAGACCCCATGTTTGCAGAGAGGGATATCCTATTCCAGTTCACAAAATATTGTAATCCTACATTTCTTTGGTCATATTTTTATAAATACTGCTAGGTGTTTCACCCAAGTTTGTCTCTGTGTATTTTTGGACCAAAGGCTTTGGATATATTTGTGATTTAAATGTCTATGCCACTGAGAGATTTAACTACCAAAATATCAGTGTGTAGTGATACTTAGAAACTCTTTGTAATGCTCTCTGTGGCAACATCATGATGATGTAAACCGTTATGAGAAGGTGAAATATCTGTTATTGATTTGTTTAAACAGCATTTGGCAGTCTCCAAGATATACAGGGACAGCAGCTTTTTCCTTTCAGTCTTGCATAAAAAAGTGTGAACATTTTGTCCTCTAAAGATCTGTCTCAAACGTGTGTCACAAAAATGGGTTGGAAATTGATTTTTTAGGTTACGTAGTATAGGTGGATTTTGGGTACTTGTACTATACCTCTTTTCATTTAGTCTAATGTTTAATATGATATTTTGACTGCACTTCCTATTTAGCCAATTCACCCACAACTAATATTTTATTTTTTGCTAAGTGCTGGAGAGTCTTCTTATATCTGTTGGGAACATTATTGACAGAAAGCTTATCTTCACTTCTTGGGTCATCACACCTGATGTAGCCATTTGTGAGGGGACAGAAGGTGCTGAAGCAAGTAGGAAAGGGACGTCTTGCTTTTTCTAGTACCCAAGACATATAAAAATCCAAGGACTCTCTAAATCCACCAGATTCTACTTGTTATAAAAATATCACTTTGGATGGATTTTCTCTTAAAACATTAAGAAAATTAAGGTATAGGATCATAAAATTCCAGATTTTCATAAAATTCCATATCTAGCATAGGTAACGAACAAGTACATTGGCTGTATTACTTACTTTTGCAAGAGGTGCATTAGTGCACAGATATTTATCATATACTGTATGCACTGTGTAAGTGATAGAAAAGCATGGCCATACCACACGCCACAGACAAGAAGGTGTGGTTAGAGATTCACTTGTAAATTGTTTATTCTAGCTTTCTTAAAAACATTTTTAATTTGACGTTCTAACATCTTATTTTGATATACTGTAAACCCATGGCTCTCCTCTGGGACCTAGCTACTTCACATAGGCATAGCACTGGTACTAGCATGCCCATCGGTTCACACAGCAATATCTCTGAACTTCTAGATTTCAGCAGCGCTGACATCCCCACTCACTGAAGCTGACATCACTGCTTAAATGCCTTTTTGCTTTCTCCTCACCTCCTCCAGCTTGTCGTACATGCCACTGAAGCACACTAGTTGTGAATGAGAAGTGATTTAATTGACTATGTCCGTGTGCAGTAAAGAGCCAAGTGCAAGGCTATTTTGTGCATCCTTGTACCAGAGATGAATTGAGACCGATAGCCTCTCAGCACATGTACAATGGTGAAATACTTGCATTTGTACAACTGCCCATGAACTCAGGCCTCTACTATCATTTCAGCTTCCAGTGTATGTGCAATTTTGACTTGAACCTGAGCCAGTATATGCACACTAAAGTATTTATATGTTCTGAACAAGCAGTAAAATCACTTTTAAATAAGTCATCGATGCCTCTGTAGCTTTAGACGTTGAGGGGAAATTAATTTTCAAAGTTCAAAACACAGCACAGAAATCTTAGTCATCAATTGTACTGAACAGGATACAGGATCTTAAGTCTTAACCATGGGTTTTATGCAACTACCTTCAGGTGACTGGACACTATTAAAAAAAACAAAAACTGCTGCAGGGACAGCCCCTATATAACCCCTCCCACCATGCAAGTGTCCTTTCTTTGATTTAAGTGTTCGTTTGCAATTCTTCCATGCAAATACTTAAAAGGGCATCCTCTTGCCCTTTTAAGGGGAACACCTTTCTGTTACAACCCTGGATCCCTACATCAAGGAAATATACAAGGAAATCAAAAGCAGTAAAGGTACTCTTCTTTTCCTGCAGGTATCCGTTCTGCTTCAGAAGCGAAGAAGAGTTTCTTTCATCTTTTTCAGGCTTCATGTCAAAACCTGCATCTCCATTCTGCATGAAGTCTTGGTCCACTAAGCCCAACAAGTCTGGGACCTAGTTCCCCTTGCAATAAGGGGGCTCCTTCACTTGCAAAAGTGGGAGGATGACTTTTGGCTTTTCGCACCCTGAGAAATTCCTGGCCTTTGGGTCTAGAATTGTGTCCACAATTACAAATTGGACTTTTAGTCTCTGCATCCACCATGCTGCATACTTTCAAACTTGCCCTTGTCCCCCAAAAATTGGGCAGACCTCTATCCTGCTCTTTCTTTCCAACAGCTATCATAACCCCCATTCTGGTGGAGGAAAGATTTCCAGGTTATTACTCAAACCTGTTCACAGTCCCTAAATAAGGGCATTCGCCCTATCTAGATTTGAAGCAGTGGGCAGGCAACATTATCAGTTTCCTATCCTTTCCTTTGGCCTGTCCATTGTGCCTTGGGTCTTCACCAAGGCGCCTTTCCTGGGCTTTACTCTCTCTGTGGGCCTTCACCCTCAAGGAATTCACATTGTGGGCTATCTGGATGATCTCCTCCTGAAAGATCAGTCAGCTCAGTTCTGTTGGCCAATGTCCAGCACATGGTGCAGACTGTTCAGGGATTCAGTTGGATTCTCAGTCTCCAAAAATCCACCTTGGATCAGATTCACCAATTAGAATATCTGAGCCTGGTCTTGGACACAGTCCTTTCCAGGGTGTTTACTCCATATGAGAGGCTACAGTCCCTTCGCTTACAAGTTTGAAACCTTCAGTCCTGGAGTCATCCCTCCATTAGCTTTTGTACGAGGGTCTGATGGTAGCCTTGTTCAAAGCAGTGCTGTTTCACTCCAGGCTGTTGCAACTCAATATCCTGGCTGCATGGAACAATGGTTCTCTGGGTTGTCCTATGCGCCTGACGACCATGTCTGGATGGGAAGCACCCCCAGAGATTTTGCAGCTCAAAATCTTATCCTGGTCTGGCCAGAATTTTATGTTTCGGTCCTCACTGCCTTGCACATCCTATATGTAGAAAATTAGCAGGTTTTCCCAGTCAACAACATTTGGACTTGCAGGCCACCTTTTGAACCTATTTGGGAAGTATGTAAAGCCAAAACTTTTTTTAGTTTTGTATATAGTAGGGAAGGATTAGAATTCCTATCAGCTTTTTATTGCTGCCTTTGTCCCCACTGGTTAGATTTACAGTTACATAGTTAGGTTGTAAAAAGTCTATTGAGATTAACCTATAGATCAACCCCATAGGATCGATTCACAAAGCTTTAACACAAGATACGTATTTTTATTTTCCCCATGTGATTGCAAATTTCATTGGAGTTATTTTTAAAATAAGTATTCTTATCCTGGTGTGTTGGCATTGTGAATTGAGCCTTATTTGTCTTGGTACCCATTGTTACTAGTACAGAAAGTGAGAGGAGATCCAAAAATGTTGAGATGTCAAAGCAAGAGGTGAGGGAATCTATTCCTGTGACAGCACTCCCTCATGAGTTCCCCTCACTTTGTAGGGATTACCTTTCATGATCTGTTGCATCTCCAAGGCAAGGAATGAAAGAAAAGCTCCCCAACAGATCACCAACACTTTAAATTAAAAAAAAAAAGTGTTGGTTATACAACACTTTAAGTAAAGGGTTGCAACTTGTAAGTCACGATGATGTTTCACCTTCATTTTTGCTTCATTGTAACTTTTTAATTTTGTTGCTCTTGCTATGCAATATTTGTAAAACATTTAATTCAGGTTACAAATGTAATTGTACTATTTTTTTAAGTCTTCAGTAAATGCCGACTGAACAATCACATGTGTTTTGATGAGTGAAAAAGTAAAGCTAATGTGCTTTACTGGATTGTCAATGTAGCTGCTGGGGGAAGAGTATACATGCTGGAGTTCTTAATTTATAAGTGACAAAACGTTTCCTTGTAAACCATTTGTGCTACTACACCCTAATTAAAGTGAACTGATCCAGATCACATCCCCTTCAAGCTTCATGCTTCCAACATTTTACTCAGTGTTCTTTGGTCTTCAGATCAACATTTTTAAATGTATATTCTCAAGCACCACAAGATAATCGGTACAACACAATTATGTAATAAATGCAAACAGTGAAGAGCATTACATAAGCTGATATTTGAACACTGGTGGGGCCATGTCCCCATGAATGAGATATTGTTGGGTTCATAAAGTATTTTCTGGAGATATCCTGGAAGGATTGGAAAAAGGATCAAAGTGAACCATTGGAATATTATGACTCTGTTTTGACTAAATTTTAAAAAGTTAACATGGTATGCAGTCTTTTTTCATACTTCAGAATTAAAATGTAGCAGTTTCACTTAAAATAATTTAATACAATGTATTTGTATTCCTTTCATGCAGATGCAGACAGACAGGATGCAATCAATCTTTTTTTGGGTGTTTTCCAGCCAAGTGAAGGAAAACCTCATCTATGGGAGCTACCCACTGACTTTTACTTGCATCATAAAAATACAATGAAACTACCCCATACAAAGAGAAGGTAATGGTTTGTTCTTATCACTGCACTAGCTAATGCTTGTTGTCATGTAATACAGAGTACGTTCTAAATTTCATATAATATTTATTAATAATGGATCAACAAATATATCTGGAGCAAGCGAAGGGCGCTGATTGAACAGCACCAATTGCGACAGATAAACACAGATATCCATGAGTAGTCACCACCTACTTTTTTTGTGAAATGTCTTCTAATCACAATAAGATTAGTGAAGTGTTTTTCAGACTGGTTGTAGGGACACTAGCAGTGCATGTTGTTCAGCTTTCTTCACAGTGAAATAAACAGAACATGGTAATAACCTAATTAAATCGTTATTTCTTCTGTGTTCCTACATGAACGCATCTAAAGCTTTCTGTGTTTTTAGACAAGGGGTTTTCCTAGCAAGTAGTAGAATTTCTATACAAAAAAAAAGCTTTCCTAGAGGTTAGCAAGAGGTGGCACTTTGCCCTATAGACAACAGGTAAAAAGTAATGTCAATTTTTTTTGTGCAATTTATTTACTTGTAGGGTTAACCACCAGGTTTGTGTTAAAGAGAGTCAAAACTGTAGAAGCAGGGTCATTAACTGCAGGCTCCCTGCAGCTGCCCCACAACAAACTTGGGGCTTGTGTTGATTGATGTTAGGGTTGTGTCAGTGGCATCAGTTGGACATCAGTTTGAGATGCTTCTGAGATCATTCAGAATTCATTAATGCATTGTTGCATTTGACTTGCATTTTTAACTCCTGATCTGCATTTGACCTCATCTGCAAAACTCATCTGATGTGAACTGAGTCTATCGACTCATGCCCTTACTATGCCTTGTTCCGCATCGTAGAGGCAGACATCTTGGTAGAGGTGCAGTGCTTTGCTTCCTTTTGTCAGAACTGCCACCTGACTGGTGATCTGATGACTGGTGGGGTAATGATCTAGAAGGAGAGTTAGGAGAAGTACAAATCCACCTAATGGATGAAGCTGAGGTACAGCTTCATCTCTAGTGAGAACAGTGAGTAGCACAGTAGTGACATTACCAGATCTTGTGAGACTAGCACTCAGAGATAGCAGAGGCTTAGATGTACTGCAGATATACACAGGGCCATCTTTACCACAAGGCAAAAGGGGCAACTGCCCTGAGCCCTATAATTTACAGGGGCCCACAGGAGCTGTCCTTTACGCCCAGAGCAGTAGGCAGGAGAGCAGCGGCACCGCTGGTGGCAGGGGGACTTAACATTTTTTTAAATATTTGGCTGCCGTAAGGTCCCGCACTTTCTGGGGACCTTTGCAGCAGCTTTCTGGGGAACCACAGCAGCACCTGTTTACAGCGTCAGCCCGTATATCTGACCCTGCTGCGATCTGCCAAATCTGCCCTGTTGTGATCAGCTTTACTTCTTCTCCTGCGATCTGCCACATCTGCCCTGCTGTGATCTGCCACATCTGCTCTGCTGCAATTTGCCACATCTGTCCCTGCTGCCAACTTCCACATTTCCCTGTTGATCCTGCCAGTTTTCAGTTCTCATCATAAGTTCCAGTTTATCGCTGCTGTTGAATTAGAGTTCCTGTCAGCATTGGTGCCCCCCCACTTCTAATTAAAGGTATGGACAATGTTGCCGTTGTACACTTGTGAAGAAATGACATGTCGCATCATTTGCCTGCCAGCAGCCTTTAGAACTTGTGCTAGCTGGATTGGGAACTGTACTCTGAGTGAGCAGTAAGTCACTTTTGACTGTAACGTCAGAGCTCCTGAGTTACACGACCACCACTCGCACAGCAATGTTTGTGCCACGGAGGCTTTGCGGTAATATGACCACGCATAAACTGTGATAAATAAGGTACATTTTTAAATGTTTATAACATTGCATGTTAAATACTGTAACAGTGCTGTCAGTGAAATTGCCCTGTTTGATGAGGTTATCCTTTAGAACTACGTTAACATTTTTAGATGTTCGCTATAAAACATCATGTACCGCTGGGTAGTAGATCATGTACCGTAGGGTAATATCACCACCTGTAGGAGGACGCTAGGCACCAAACAAAAGATAAAGACAGCCTAGGCGGGGCCTCTGCAGGATATAAGGCTGCTACTCTGTCTTCTGTTACCTTTCATGATCTGTTGCATCTCCTCTGTTGGGGATATTGGTTTTGTGCCCACCCCTCTTCCTGTTACTGCTTTGTGACATCCCTACGGTACATGATCTACAATCTGTTTCCTGTGTCCTTCAATGAACGGAAGAGAAAATAGGATTTTTGTACTCACCGTAAAATCCTTTTTCTCTCCGTTCATTGAAGGACACAGGTCCCGCCCTCTTTATTGGGATGTATATTTCTAACTGCTTGTTCCTTACTGGAGACTTGTCAGCAGGTGGGGGGTTTGGCCACCAGCGGGGGGCGCCCCTAGGCTGTAATTGGTCTTTTGTTTTGTGCCTGGCGTCCTTCTCCTACAGGTGGTGATATTACCCTACGGTACATGATCTACGATCTGTTTCCAGTGTCCTTCAATGAACGGAGAGAAAAGGGTTTTGCGGTGAGTACAAAAATCCTACTATTTCAGCAACTAATGAGAACAACGGGGGAGCAAAGGAAAGGTTGAGAACAATTCATAACAAAAAAAATGCATAAACATAAGCTGTTTGGAAAATACACATTATATAGAAATTACTGTTATCAGTATACTTGTACTCACTTGGCAAGAACAGCATTTATGCAATAGCTATTCCTATAATGTGCTTTGTGCGTTGTATTTTTCTCAAAGGCCTCTCTACATTTTCTAATTTAAATGCTTGAAAGCCATTTAGAGTTCTCAGTTATTTTATTTCCACAAACTCCAATTTGCTAAGGAATTCAGCAGTATTACAAATTCCATCATAAATAGAATGCTTTTTAGAGAAAATGTTGTGATTTATTCCTGTTTTCTTAAAGAAACCATGTAATCGTATTGGCCTGTATGCCCTGTTCAGTGATTAGGTTCAGGTTTTCAGTAACAGTAGCATCAGCTTTCAGAACTCATCCTGATTTTTCATCCTGATGTCAACAATTATTTAAAATGCATGCATATTTAGGTCTCTTGTCTAGCACTTTTTTTTTTTTTTAGCTGGCTCAAATGTGTATTGTGACAGGCCAGTTATAGGTAACGCTTTGAATAGGAAATTGAAACACACTGTAAAGTGACATTAAACCCTCAGATTTTTTAACATAAACCAATACTGTAATGTGTGCCTTACTGTAATCCATGGTTGTTTCCCTTCGCTTTGCTGCTCTTCCTTTTAAATCTGTATCTGTTCTCATGCTCTGCAGAACTTCTGTTTTGCAGCAGACTGCCTTGTCTCAGGAATGGATACATGGTGTCTGTGTATACGTTTGTATAGGCTTGAAACCTGAGCCAGCACTACAGGAAGAGGCCCTGAGCTGAAAAGGGAAGTTCTCCCCAAGCATGAGAAGACATGAGGATTTAAAAGGAAGAGAAGCAAAGAGAAGGGAAACAACCATGGATTACGGTAAGGCACACATTACAGTATTGGTTTATGTTAAAAAATCTGAGGGTTTAATGTCACTTTAACAGGTGAGAAATCACTAACTAGGGGTGAAACTGGACCGTAGAGTCAGGAAAGGTATTGCTATCACCTACAGTTTTCACCCATGCAAGTTGAGGAGCTCCAGGAAACTGGGTTTTCCGTTTCCTCTGGGATTTGTAAATCCAGGGCTCAATCCAGGATGTACAAATCCCAGAGGAAACTGAAAACCCAGTTTCCTCCGTATGAAAGGAGCATCCTAAAGCCCAGAGGCTTTTTAGAGTAATGAGTGGGATGAAGCCACCAGGCCTGGGTCCATTTTTTGGTGGTGATCAGCACCTGCTGATTGTGCAGCTATACACTGTCCTTATGGTATGTGCTTACTAGTGTTCTTATGCTCCAGCCAGGAGTCTGAAGGGCTACACACAGGAGTCAGGGCAGGAGCCAGTGCAGCCAGAGTTGGTGCTTGTGTGAGAGAATACCATCTAAAGGAGTAAACAGGGATCTGAAGTAAAAGCCAGGAAGCTGGAGAAGTATTTTTGCGTTTTGGTTTGTGGCAATAGTGGAAGTGGAATGCTGAAAACCACATGCAAGGGTAACCTTTTGTGTCTGAACTGAACTTTATTTTAATGAAAGGAAGAGTTGGCAAGTGGCTGCATCCTTAATGCTCCTACCAGTTAAAGCTAGTTCCCACAATTGGTGGCTCGGAGCGAGCAATGAGCCAGCGCTCTTGAAGAGACAGCTCCCACAGTATAAGTCCCTGATTTGCAACTCAATGAACGTTGTTACATAGTTAAATAGTATTTGGGGTTGAATAAAGACATGAACATGTTTAAATTCAGTAGCCTTGTCTCATAGCTCTGGTCCTCCATTCCCCTAAACAGTTTGGTTGCCCTCCGCTGGACTCTCTCCAGCTCAAGGACATCTTTTCTTAGTACTGGTGACCAAAACTGGACCGCGTACTCCAGATGAGGCCGAACCAATGATCTACAAAAGTGGCACAATTATAGACTTGTCTTTGGAATACATCCCCTTCTTAATACAGGACAAGACCCTACTAGCTTTGTTTACAGCAGCCTGGCACTGCAAGCTACCATTCAGTTTGTGGTCTACAATGACCCCCAAATCTTTTTCTATTTCTGACTTCCCTAGTGACATACCCATAATTGTATAATTAATTTGTTTATTTTTATTTCCAAAGTGCATTACTTTGCATTTATCAACATTAAACCTCATCTGCCATATAGTTGCCCACTCCCCTTTTTTTATCCAGGCCCTCCTGTAATGTTATACTGTCACGGTCCGTTTCTAATACCCGCCCTATTTTTGTATCGTCTGCAAACACTGAAACATGGCTATTCACTCCCTCCCCGATATCATTAATAAATAGGTTGAACAATATGGGACCCAGCACAGATCCTTGAGGCACACCGCTCATTAAAGTAGCCCAGTCTGAAAAGGCGCCATTTACAGATACCCTCTGGACACGTTCCCGTAGCCAGTTCTCTATCCACAAACACACCACTTCATCTATGCCCATAGATCTCGGCTTGTGTATTAAGCGTTTGTGTGGTACCGTATCAAATGCCTGTCGCTCGATAAAAACAGTGGATACAGGTTAAACTGGCAGAACCACCAAATAATATTCTAAAATGCAAAACAAGCAACATCTTATACTGTATTATTTTAAAGGAACATGGCCTACTATTTAGCTTTTCTTGCTCTTGGGTATACATACACATTTGATCACTACTGATCTGCAAAAAAATTGGGTTATGTTGTTGCTGCTGTCTGAAAAAGTCTTGCCTGGAGTAATTCCTTAATAGTAGTCAAATCAGCTGAAGGCAAAGCATTGTGTTTCTTCCCTCAGTGTTAATCATTTAACAATGTGTATAAACTGGTGTCATTGTAGCCTTTTTTTAAAGAACATTTCTATTGGCCAGTAAGGCTGCTAATAATCATTGTGGTTGGCCAATAGGAATGTGAGTGAGGAGGGGGGTGAGTGGTAAGCTCCAACACTACTTGGAGGTGATGGAGCTTTGCAGGTCAAGATGCCCGAAATTTGGACACGACAGAAGGTTTTTGGTTTTTTTTAAACTTGAAAGAATAAACAGTGTTACCTTGTGATTTTATCTTTCAATAAATGGGAGTAAAATGGCAGGAGTAATTATGGCGTATGGCCCAACCGTGGTAAAAGCCTTACTAACCAGTTTTTCTAAATATTGTACGGAGCAGAAATAAACCACAGTGGGTTTTATTTAATTTAATTCAAGAGCAGCTCATGCATTTTTTGGCTGGCCAAAATGCAGAGTCTTTCTGAAGCTTCCCCCGTTATTCAGGTGTAACATGAAAACTGGTGAAATTCCCACCCCCAACCTGCCCCCCACTTACCTTAATTGTGGGGTTCTTCTCCTCCCAGGCTTGTGTTCATCTTTTGAATTTGGCGTGGCTGTGCATTTACAGCATCTATGAATGGAGAGACTACAAGTTCCATCTGCCACTTCAGCAGAGGGACTTGTAGTTTTCAGTGAAGTACAAGCAGGGCCGTCCCTATAATGAAGTAGCCTGAGGTGGTTGCTTCAGGTGGCATCTCATTGGTGGACGGCCAGCTGTTGGGGGGTGGTCACAGTGTCCCAGGTTGCTAAGAGCTCTCTGTTTGACGTCCCGCGCAGTTCACTGATGTCACCAGTTGCCTAGAGCTGACCAGGATGCTCGGGCTTGCATCCCACCAAGCTCCTGGCAATCACTGATGTTAGCTGGGCAGGACACGTGACAGAGCCGCTGATGGCATGTTCCAGCGTTCACCTCCACCTGATTCCCCCCGGATGACCAGTGAGTGACCATTCCCTTCAGAACACCTCAGGCGGGGATTACCTTAGGGACGGCCCTGACTACAAATGTGGTAGGCCATTGAGACTTCCTCCCGTCACTTAAAAGTCTTTACCTTGGTATGGACAGGGTCTGGAAGGAAGAGTCTGCAAGAGCCAGAGCAATGCATTCATGATCAACTGATCCCTGTTGCAATGCTTGGCAGGCTCAAATGCAAAAAATGTCACGTTGACACTGTCCTTCTTTATGAAGGGTGGCTACTTTTCCCCATGTTCCCTGTGTGTGTTTTAAAGTAGCCACTGCTCCAAGTTTGCTCCCGCGATAGACTACAATCGCAGCTTAGTATACTAATTTGTATTGAGATTGTAGTCCATCATGAGAGTTTGCTTGGAGTGGTGGCTACTTTATAACACACACAAGGATCATAGGGAACAAAAGTCTCCAGAACAAAAGGATCTACAGTTGAGTGATACACCAATAAGGTACAGTTTTGTTATTAAAGTACTTGAATACATTTTTAAGATTCAACTCCTGAGTGTAGGGTTACTTTTAAGTGGACCTAACACCATAAATATTTTTCATGTTAAGTTTATGCTTTTAAAGTAATGTGGATGTGTAACACCTAAATGAGTCACAGGAGTCATAGCCATGGCCACCAGCTGCAGAGAACACATGGGAACACTTGACTCCATGGGAACAGAAACACGTGTGTACGGCTCTCTGTGGCCATGTGAATGAGCCCTCAGATGTCCCCTATAACATAGCAGAGTGTTGTGAGTGGCAGTGTTATATTTTGTCTATATAACTACTTTATAAAACATTGCTCTACATTTCTTCCGTAGAACACTTTTATACTATGTTTTCAAAGCCCTGCTGGCTAGAGATTAACTCAGGAAACAACGGATTTTGTGGCTGAAAAATAAGATTTACTGCTCTACTGCAGGTCTCATCTAATTATTCAGTTCAATAACATTTGTTCATTGGGTTGAATGCATTTAGTGATCCCTAATATGGTTTAAACTTTAAGTTTGGGGAGCAATGTAAACAATATTTATCTTTTTTATAGAAAAATACAAATAAATCTGATCATCTGTGGTAAGCTAGAAAATACATTTATACATGCATGTATCTAACAATACTGCCTTACCAGTTTGTGTAGTACAACTCTGTTGTTCCTAATATGTGAAACAATAGAAATTCTAGTAGATGAAAATGATTTATTACTAGGCACACACAGTAGATATTTCACAGAATGGGATTTCTCTGGAGAGTACTTATTAAAATCAAGGTCTTCTCAACCTCCTCAACAGTCAGCAATTAAGCATTAAGTAAAGTCGACCAGTTTCATATCATTGGAGTCATTATGCATTACATCTGACAGTTTAAACTACACCTACTGTAATAAAATGTCTGTCTCTGGGGGTGTTCCGGAGTATAACTTACTTTACTAGTTTATTAAATTAATGCCGGATCCTTAAAAAGACAACTGCACCTTTGTTTTAAAAATCAGTTCCAAAAATGGATTTACTGAAATTCTGTGCTGAAACTCCAACATAATCAAACGCTACTTCATTTGCTGATTTACTACAGTTGTTGCACTTGTTATTTATGCTGTTGTTCCAGTCTGTTGCTTTAGAGATGTTTTAACCGTGGAATTTGTCTCTGCATTGCCAGTTTAGTGTTCCTGTGTCTATCGGCCATTTACGGGCACATGGTTTGTTACCAGTGATTTTTTTTTTAATCACCTGGGAGAGCCAATTCCCGGATGTGTCAGGCCTCCTATATGGTGGAAGGAGTACATGTGCCTTCCTCCTGCCTTCTTTCCCGGGTCTCGAGCACAGTTTGTTGTTCTGCTTATTATTATTATTATTTTACAGCATTTATATAGTGCCAGCAGTTTGTAAAGCGCTTTACAAAATGGTGAGAGATAATACAGTAACACTACAATATAAATAAAGGAGGGTTAAGAGGGGCCCTGATCATGAAAGCTTACAATCTAATACAGGTGAAACTCGAATAATTAGAGTATCGTGCAAAAGTAATTGCAGTAAGTGCTGCAAAAGGGGCCCAAACCAAGTACTGAGTACATATGCATGCTTGTACTTTTCAGAGGTCCTGTACAATCCTTGTTTTATTGATTGCATGTAATAATCTACTTTTTTGAGGTTGTGGATTTGGGGTTCTTGGGGTTTTCATGAGCTGTAAGCCATAATCATCACAATTATGACAAATCACAGCTTGGATTATCTTGCTTTGCATGTAATGAGTCTATCTCATATATTAGTTTCACCTTTTAAGTTGCAATAGTGAAATAAATGAACTTTGCACGATATTCTAATTATTCGAGTTTCACCTGTAGATGGACAAGGATCCCGCCCCCCCCAATCTGTCTTGCATGGGGACCATTCTGTTATCTCAGTGCTGAATATATCTACGCTCCTAACCCGCTACACCCTAAAGCAGGTGTGCTAATGTAATACACACCAAAGAAAACTTCACCCACTGTGCATTGCCCCTTATTAAGATACATAACTACTATGTAATATGACCGTGTACACAGATTTCGATCACATGAGTGCAAAGTGCAAGAACAATAAAAATGTGCTGTTCACCCACTGTGCTTATCAAATTATGCTTTCTGTGAAGAAATGTGCTCCCCCTGGAATGGATCAACTCAACAATAGTTCAGGCACCTAATACTAGTGGTTTAACCCCTTAATGATCGGGGGCTTTTTTGTTTTGTTTTTTGCACCCATGATATAGTCCACATTTTAGGCCTAATAATTACTTCAAACCCCCAAAACTTTATATATTTTCTGAAAGCTAAGACCCTGTAGAATAAAATGGTGGCAGTTGCAAATTTTTATGTTGCACGATATTAGCGCAACTTTCAAACCCCAACATTTTTTGAAAAATGCACTTGTTAAATGTAGTGCCCCAAAACACAATAAAATACCCATTTTGTTATCAAATATGAAAGATGAGGTTACAACGGGTAAATAGATACCCAACGAGCCCAGGTTAAAAATTGTGTGTGAAACGATGACAAAATTCAGGCCTAAACACAGGTCATCATTTTAGAGATACGCATAAATATTGTCCCTAGAATTATTGCTCTCGCTCCGGCGTGCGCAGCGATACCCAACATGTGTAGCGTGATCATCGTTTGCGCACATTAAAAAAAGTTTTCATTATTTTTACATTTATTTAATTTGATATTATTTTTAAGCCACTTAATCGATCTCACTGCTTCCTGGGTCACAGCGGCTCTGTGACCCAGCAAGCAGTGAGTGGCCGCCGGCTGCTTTTCGTTTTCTGAGTCATGATCCCATCTGTCGGCTGCGCTGTCCGGCTCCATCCGTCCTCCCACCCTCTTCACAAGCAGGCAAGCCGCCCTCCACTCCTACACACAGACGGGCTCAGGCTCGCCCCTCCTCTTCACAGCATAGGCGTTTGACTACGGCCGCCCCCCCAGGAAGGTGCCGCCCTAGGCAAACGCCTACTTTGCCTCGCAGTAAATACTCCCCTGGCTGACAGGTACGCTTTAAGGTGATACTGGGGGTCCAGAAGTCCCCAGTATCACCTAGACACTGTAATAAGCTATTGAAGTGCAGATAGCACTTGTATAGCGCATTGCTGGGCTTCAGGAGCCCAGCAATGACAGCTCAAGGAACGGAAGTGAGCAATACGTGTCGCTCCTGGTGCCATAGAACATGGAGGAGATTGGTGAACGGATGTTCGCTGCTCTCCTCCCTAGCTTCCCGCCGACACCCGAGATTCAGGTCCTGGGCCCGCAGGAGGGGCAGCGGAGCCCAGGAAACACGACGGGAATGGCGGGAGGCAGTTTACCGGGCCGTAGAAGTGATCTGGCGGCAGCTGAGTCGCCAGAATCGATTCTTTTGTAAAGCTGACAGTTGGCTTTACAAATGTAAACAGAGTCTGTTTAAACGGGCCTGCTGCCGCTGATGTACTATGTGATTCACTGGTCGCCAAGGGGTTAATGTCCCATCTATATACCGAGCTTCTCACCAAAATCTAGATAAATTCCCTTAAAAGAGCACATGTAGGCAGGGAAAGGGCCGGGGAAATACAGACGCAGACAGCTGCATTTTTGAACGTCATATTGTAAAACCACTTTATGGCCACAAGATGGAGGGAGAAGTATGTGAGAAAGTATATACTTCTAAAGAAAATGGATTTGTTTGTTTTGTACATCCATTCGCACCAAATAAACATTCATAGAGATTTGCAGGGTCAGTGGCTCTGTGAATTGTCTATCAATAGACCCCCTTTGTGATTATAAAAACAATACAGCAATATCTGAAATACAGCAGCTGCTATACTATGCTTTTTCTGTCTCTTTTAGTTACACATTTTGGTGGACGCCCGGGGTTCTAGAGCACTTACCACTCCCACTTGATGAAGGTAAGTTATCTAAATATTCTAATAATATATCCTGGAATATCACCATTTACTCATATATTGCTGGAATATGTTAAATAACATATTTTGTTTTTTACAGTGTGATAGTTGTAAACAAAATTTGAAACATAGAGAGGAGCTAAACTCACAAAAGAATACTTGCTTTTGTAGAGTAGAGTAGATACCGTGTTTCCCCGAAAGTAAGACCTACCCCGAAAATAAGACCTAGCGCTATCTTCAGGGATTTCTGTAATATAAGACCTAGTTCGGTGGTAGGTCTTATATTACAGAGATCCGCTAGGTCTTACTTTCGGGGAAGCGGCACATAACTGTGTAAAAACCGGCCGCAGCTCCCGCCCCGCCCACACGCCCGCCCACAAGCCAGCCTGCCGCAGCTCCAGCCCCGCCCACCGGCCGCAGCTCACGCCCGCACGCACGCAGCTCCTGCCCCGCCCACACGCCAGCCGCAGCTCCCGCACGCACAATGGAAGCGACATCCGCCGGGACCGGCAACAGCACGCCGCCTTCCGGGACCTCCTCCACTCCTCCCCCAGCCAGGTAAGACATCCCCCGAAAATAAGACCTAGTGTCATATTTCGTGCAAAAAAAAAAATAAGACACTGTCTTATTTTCGGGGAAACACGGTATGAGGTGAGTGAAAAGCACTCACCTCATAGTTCTCCTTTAAGAAGAAGCACATTAAGGTCGTGGAGTGGCCTAGCCAGTCTCCAGATCTTAATCCTATAGAAAATTTATGGACGGAGCTGAAACTTCGAGTTGCCAAGC
>NW_017307643.1:153533-192421 GCF_000935625.1 Nanorana parkeri
CCCACAGCTTACGCCCGCACGCACGCAGCTCCTGCCCCGCCCACACGCCAGCCGCAGCTCCCGCACGCACACACGCACAATGGAAGCGACATCCACCGGGACCGGCAACAGCACGTCGCCTTGCGGGACCACGTCCACTCCTCCCCCAGCCAGGTAAGACATCCCCCGAAAATAAGACCTAGTGTCTTATTTCGTGCAAAAAAAAAAATAAGACACTGTCTTATTTTCGGGGAAACACGGTAGACTACAGAAGAAAATACGAGAGCCCTGTGCATTGGCATGGCTATTTGAACTCCAAATCAGAAGCGCACAGGAAAGTGTGACAATGCTGCAGCTGAACTGAATAAATGTTTGTTACCCTTGGCCAGAAAGTGTCTGTGGATACACCTTGCTGGTATGGTTAAATTGAAAGTAAAGGTGCCCATACACTGCTCGATTCTCGTACGAGACAAAAGTCTTGCGATGGTCATAAGGTTTATGGGCACCTCAAGACATTTAAAATAAAGGATTAAACTTTCTGACATTACAAGTGCATGTGCAAGAATTGTATTACATATTTGGATTTATATACACTTTTACATTTGCTGTTGCATTTAAAAAGTTACTCAAATACTTTCCAGCTTTGTTACAATATTGACTACCACTGACTACCTTAGGCCCCTTGCAGATGGGTCAGTTTTTCAAGTGGATCTGATTGGAAGCCCAATGTTAGTTTATGGGCAGTCGGATCTGAATGGCGGTGCGTCCAATTACCCATGACTGTCCAGGTCCAGAGAAGAGTTCTGTTTTGGAGACCTGATCGTGATGGATAGAGGGTAGTCTGATGTTAACAGATACATGCCTGCTTACATGCTGATTAAATCACTTGCATGCTCCTTGATGTTTAAGAGTTTCAGCTTTCTGCAGAATCAGATGGTGCCCTGACATCCTATTTTAGAGTGGCTCCTTTCCCTTGCAGGGTCTTGTGTGTATCCACAAACAACTAGGCACATCAAGGAAAGCCGTTCCCCTGCTCTCCACACTTCTCTTCTCCCTCCTACCTTCTCCAAACCAGTAGATGGACGGTTGCTGGAGACTGCTCCATCCCTTGTGATCTTATACTTGAGAGGAAGTTCAGGGAAATGGAGCTGAGAGAGTTAGAGCCAGCTGCTTGGTCGACATGATTACTGTGTGTGTTTGGGCAAGCATTTAAAAGAAATACTTTGCTGGGCAATGTATGTTATTGTTTAAAAATAAACAATAAGGTGATCAGCGCCAGTAAGTGTAAATGTGAAAATAAGACCTACCAAGCACTAAGGATATAACTAAATATCTGGAAAATGTGAAAAACAATATTGTGCCGAGCTAATAATCATACACATCTAATAAATTGAAACGTATATAAATGAGTTGCATATATGAGCCTTCAAACAAATGAGGCATAGATAATATCTACACACAGACAAAAAAAGCAATATAGACAAAAAGAGTCCCAGGAAAAAACAAAAGCAAACAATGGTGATTGTGCAAAAAAAATTCCTCAGATGATTCACAGCCAATCTGCATGTAACTCTCGGGTAAGGATAATCACACAATACAGGTAGACCTTCACCTCCACCCAGTGAGTGATGACAACAAGTGAGTGCTCACCTGGGGAGGTAGACCCACAGAGCTAGGTCAAATGCGCCTTTTCCCTTCTTAATGGGGGAGGGAAGCCCATGCACAGAAAAGGCGATAAGGTCTCCTCAGATCACAGGTACCAGTATAAATCCAGGTGGAAAGAGAAAACGGACAAGGACATAATACTACTTGAAATGTATCATTTCTTACAGTATTTTGTCACTATCTGTGATAATGTTGAATGCTTGGAAACCTAATTAAGCATACAATATTATAAACAGATAAAATGTGACATCCTCACTTTGTTGTCTTCATGGCAACCAGTTTTCTTTAAAATGTGCTTCTATTCCAGTGGGAGAAGAATAAAACACATTTGTTTTGTATTTAACATGATTGTGTTTGATGGATTACACTGTTAAATGATATGGGTGAATGTTTTTTGATTTCTTATGACATGTCTTAAAATGAACTTTTCATATGAGAAATAGAAACAAAATGAATCACTGGTACATTGTCTAATAGCATATTTTCTGGCAGTTGCTTTTATATTACAAAGGATTTATCAGCAGTTGTCTTAATGAACAGACTCGCAGACAATGATATCGGCTGTCATAATCCAGCAGTTCATTAACTCTAGTGCAGAGAGTTCAGGCTAAAAAGTCACAGCACTGTGGCACTCCTCACACCATTAATATAATAAAAAAGATGACTGGCTAGCGGACTATGCATAAATCAATTAGACCATGGTTTGAGTTGTGCTGTAGGTCCACACCACCATGTTTAGATTAGGTCTGGCAGGGCAAGGGAAAGGGAGCCTAAGTACATAAGCACCATTTGTTTTATCTTAATGTCTTTATTATCCTTCTAGGACAGGTCCAGGTACCATTTAACTGTAATGTGGATTGCCCCAGCCTTTTAACTATTTTTCTTATATGGGAGCTTCTACTACTTAATCAGTAAGTCTTTCATATATGTAATGCGCATGCAAGACACATTAAAATGGTAAAAGTTAAGGTCTATTCATTCCATTTCCTGTTCAAAGAAGAAGTCTCACCTTGTATTATTTTTCAAAGCTCATTCACCTAACTTTCACAGTATGTGTTGCTTTTTATCCCATGCTTCTGTGTGCAGTAGAAACGGAGATGCAGACTTTGACAGTTCACTCCTCTTCATTCCCCACCACTTTCTGCTAAGGAGATGGACTCTTGATTGACCGCTCTTATCTCACTGTCTCTGCACTTTCCCAACAAAAAACATGGCTCCCTTTCCAGTTCTAGTCCCTGTGCTGACTCCTATGGGAGCATGGTCCATCCCTCTGCATCCCTCTGAACTCGCTTGTGTCTGGAAAGTGCATAGACAGTGAGTTAGGATCTGTTACTCAAGCGTCGTCTCCTTCGCAGAGAGTGGTGGGGAATGAAGAGTGACCTGTCAAAGTCTGTATCTCTGATTATACTGCACACAGAAACATGGGATAAAAGGCAGCATATACTGTGGAGGTTAGGTGAATAAGCTTTGAAAAATACCACAATGTTAGACTTGAGCAGCAGTTACAAATCAAGTGATATCATCTCTCCTTTTTCTTTTATCTTGTGGTTGAGATATGAAATGTATACTGACCTTCTCTTCTGATATAAACATGTGTTAAGGTGTTTGGTCTTCACTGTGATCTCTGGGAATTGACATAGTATTAGATGAACACTCTTCTACGCAATTAATTCCATCCACTGTTCCATCTTCATTGTTCACCTGTCTAATATACAGATGTTGATACTCAAATCTCTGTTGAGCACAATCAACTAAGGAATCATCCCTGCCCCTATCAATTTTACTTTAATTCTTCATTTGAAGACCTCAATTAAGTTTTTCTACAAATTTACAACTCTTTTGTATTCCTTTCAGCATACATAGGATGTTGTTTGAATGGAGCCAACTGTACACTTTTTGAAAAGTAAAATAAATTGTTCTTTGTAAAGTAAACTTTTCTTAAGATAGAGCTTTATTAGGAGGAGATTAAGAGTAATATAAGGCTTATATTGCTATCTGCTTGTGGAGATGCAAGTTACCTGGTTGGCATACTGGCCTTCTGCCTTCAATACTCTCGGAGTCACTAACCTGGAACAATGGAGATTAGGAAAGACAAAAGTCCTTATTTGCATAAATTCTGTGAGTAATTGACCCAAACGAGGGTCGGCATGATAGCCAGGCAACTAACATTGAGCATGAGAACTCAGCAATGGTAGACTCCTTGTAATATTCTTTGATATGAGCAATTACATTTTGGTAAGATTTGCACACTGTTCAGTCCAATGTTTTTCAATACAGATGTACACTAGCTGTAATGTGTTGTGTAAATTGACTGAAATCTCCTTCCAGTTGCTGGGGTAGCTCATTAGAGCATTTCTCATTTTGAAGACTAGTGCAATTGTTCCAAACGTGCTCTTTTCCAGTTCTATGCAAACTCCCCCAGAAGATCCCTTTACTATGGGCGACAAAAAAAAGCTAAAATGTCAAGTCTCTATTAATGCCTACAAGGAAATATCATGACGCACACATTTTTTTTAACTAGCCTTTGTTAGTTTCCATCCACTTAGGGAAAACCTCAGAGACTGAGCACTTTGGGCTATATCAGCAGTTGTAGATCATTGGAACTAAATGAAAATAGGTAGTGAAAGCAATCTCTTGAAATCCGCCGTACAAAAACCGACGTAGGTAAAATCCTAGATTTTTTTTAA
This sequence comes from Nanorana parkeri, assembly GCF_000935625.1. Taxonomy (NCBI): domain Eukaryota; kingdom Metazoa; phylum Chordata; class Amphibia; order Anura; family Dicroglossidae; genus Nanorana; species Nanorana parkeri. The sequence continues at coordinate 157,865 of NW_017307643.1, forward strand.
AATTAATCCAAAATCAAATCCAAAGTTCAATGTGTACACCACCATAGATCTCTTCCACACCAATGCCTCTCATGTGTTTCACCACAGGGGCTTAAAAGAGAACTATGGGGGTAACCTTTTTATCCCGTAGTTCTCTTGAGGACATATACTAACCTCCTCCCGCTCAGTATATAGCAAGTTATAGCTTGCAATATACTGAGAGCGCCGCAGCTGGGACGGATCCCGACAGTACTGTCGAGAGCCACCCAGCTGGCTGATGGACAGCTGGCTCTGCCTATCTAGAGACAGAGCCAGCTGTGCCTGTCCCTCCCCCGTCCGTTCCTCCAGTCAGTGCTGGAGGATCAGAGAGGGGGGGAATTCTTGCGGGGAACGGTGACTGACAGGGAGAAGATCGGGAAGTGAGCGAGCGACAGTATGTGTTCGCTCACTTCCCGATCAATAGAGCCGAGGTATGACAGTTTCATTGTCAAACGTGGGCTCTAACTATGAGTTCTCCTTTAATCATAGAGGTAAAGCCCTTTCTCTTACATGCACATTATATGTACCGCCCTGTTCCACCGGTATAATAACAATTGTAATGATTACGAATACTTTAAGCAATCAACAATTGTAAATCTCTCTAATAAAACTAGTATACCATATAATCAAAAAAACATTTTTTATATAAACCTAGGGGAAACTACAAATTGCATCTTTCCCCAGCCGAAATATCATCGAAGTTAAAGCAGAGCTGTAAATACAAAAGCTAAGAGAGAGCCACAAGAATGAGTCATAAAGACACTTGCTGGAAATGCTCACATGCTCTCTCGGCACAAACGTTCACAGATAAATAAATAAAACAAATAAGGACAAAGTATTATTATATAGAAGAATTATAACATTAAGACATACATGAAAAACTTCAAAAGCGAGTACCATAAGGTAAATCCTAAGAGTGTTGTGCAAGCGGGTCTACATGCCACCTGATTATTGTACATCACCTAACACAAAAACAATAAATAATGGAATATCTCTAATTATATGGCAGAAAAACCTGTCTGCACTAGTTATGTTATGATACCAAGTACCGTACTCGAGTACAAGTACAGATACTTTTCCAGCTTTTAGACTAGAGAAAAATTCAAAAGTTGGGAAGCAGCTGTCATTTTAAGGAGCATATGGAGCTCCTGGGTTTTGTGCATCCCTGTTTTAATGTATGATTTGTTTTATATAAATATATATTAGGGATGCACCGATACCACTTTTCCAAGTACAAGTACTGATACTTGTCCAAGTCCTCCAAGATACAAGTACTGATACAGTTTTGTATAGTGACATGTGACAGGTTTTCTAAAACAACACAGACTAATGATTTCAGGACAGTGGTGGACCGCCAGAGCCAGGCACCAGCTGCAACCCTGGTAGTTCTCTTAAAAATGCCAAGTATCGGCACTGGTATCTGAACATCTCTAGTCTGCACACCCATTCACACATATTTACTCATTTCATGATATCTTACATTAAAAACACACATTTTATTATTAATAATTCTAAAAGAAATAAAGCTTTAGTCTTATGATTAAGCCCAGGTGGTGAAACGCATGAGAGATGGTGGTGTTCATATTGCACATTGAACTTTGGATTTGATTTTGGATTCATTTCCATAAATTTTGGATTTTACCTACGTCTGTTTTTGTGCCGCTGATTTCCAGAGATTGATCTGAGAAGCGAGAGCACACTACAGCTTGCATCCGGTGTATGTATTTACTGCAGCCAGAGATGGAATCGGAGTGCTGAGTTAGAGCTTTTGGCAAATTAGGTAGAGAAAACAGTTTGATAATATCAATTGCTTTTAGCAAAAAATTTTTTTGTTAATTTTATTCTCTCAATGCTTGTTCTTACAGTACCCAATGCTGAAAACCTAAAGAAGATGACTATAAAGAAATTCAACAAATGTGATGAGGACACCAATATCTACACAGAGTTTTTCCGACCTTATGAACTGAGCTGTTTTGATGACACTTTTTGCTTGTCTATGGCCAATTCAGCAAGGTATAGTTAAGCCACTGTAATAAGGTTTAATTTAGCACACAAAAATGGAAAGTATTGCATGGTTGTATTAATCTATGGACTTTAATGTGTGTTTTCATGCTTTCATTTTACCAGAGATTTTATGCCAAAAAACGTTGGCATTGATCCTAGCCCGTTTACTGTACGGAAACCAGATGAAACAGGAAAATCAGTCCTAAGGTAAGACTCAGAAATTCATATTCATATTGTTTAAAAAATTGTATTGGTATTGTCTGATACAAAAAAAAAGAAGCTGCTTTGATCCTCAGATCAAGAGAGCGCCGCAGCTGGGACGGATCCCGACAGTACTGTCGAGAGCCACCCAGCTGGCTGATGGACAGCTGGCTCTGCCTATCTAGAGACAGAGCCAGCTGTGCCTGTCCCTCCCCCGTCCGTTCCTCCAGTCAGTGCTGGAGGATCAGAGAGGGGGGGAATTCTTGCGGGGAACGGTGACTGACAGGGAGAAGATCGGGAAGTGAGCGAGCGACAGTATGTGTTCGCTCACTTCCCGATCAATAGAGCCGAGGTATGACAGTTTCATTGTCAAACGTGGGCTCTAACTATGAGTTCTCCTTTAATCATAGAGGTAAAGCCCTTTCTCTTACATGCACATTATATGTACCGCCCTGTTCCACCGGTATAATAACAATTGTAATGATTACGAATACTTTAAGCAATCAACAATTGTAAATCTCTCTAATAAAACTAGTATACCATATAATCAAAAAAACATTTTTTATATAAACCTAGGGGAAACTACAAATTGCATCTTTCCCCAGCCGAAATATCATCGAAGTTAAAGCAGAGCTGTAAATACAAAAGCTAAGAGAGAGCCACAAGAATGAGTCATAAAGACACTTGCTGGAAATGCTCACATGCTCTCTCGGCACAAACGTTCACAGATAAATAAATAAAACAAATAAGGACAAAGTATTATTATATAGAAGAATTATAACATTAAGACATACATGAAAAACTTCAAAAGCGAGTACCATAAGGTAAATCCTAAGAGTGTTGTGCAAGCGGGTCTACATGCCACCTGATTATTGTACATCACCTAACACAAAAACAATAAATAATGGAATATCTCTAATTATATGGCAGAAAAACCTGTCTGCACTAGTTATGTTATGATACCAAGTACCGTACTCGAGTACAAGTACAGATACTTTTCCAGCTTTTAGACTAGAGAAAAATTCAAAAGTTGGGAAGCAGCTGTCATTTTAAGGAGCATATGGAGCTCCTGGGTTTTGTGCATCCCTGTTTTAATGTATGATTTGTTTTATATAAATATATATTAGGGATGCACCGATACCACTTTTCCAAGTACAAGTACTGATACTTGTCCAAGTCCTCCAAGATACAAGTACTGATACAGTTTTGTATAGTGACATGTGACAGGTTTTCTAAAACAACACAGACTAATGATTTCAGGACAGTGGTGGACCGCCAGAGCCAGGCACCAGCTGCAACCCTGGTAGTTCTCTTAAAAATGCCAAGTATCGGCACTGGTATCTGAACATCTCTAGTCTGCACACCCATTCACACATATTTACTCATTTCATGATATCTTACATTAAAAACACACATTTTATTATTAATAATTCTAAAAGAAATAAAGCTTTAGTCTTATGATTAAGCCCAGGTGGTGAAACGCATGAGAGATGGTGGTGTTCATATTGCACATTGAACTTTGGATTTGATTTTGGATTCATTTCCATAAATTTTGGATTTTACCTACGTCTGTTTTTGTGCCGCTGATTTCCAGAGATTGATCTGAGAAGCGAGAGCACACTACAGCTTGCATCCGGTGTATGTATTTACTGCAGCCAGAGATGGAATCGGAGTGCTGAGTTAGAGCTTTTGGCAAATTAGGTAGAGAAAACAGTTTGATAATATCAATTGCTTTTAGCAAAAAATTTTTTTGTTAATTTTATTCTCTCAATGCTTGTTCTTACAGTACCCAATGCTGAAAACCTAAAGAAGATGACTATAAAGAAATTCAACAAATGTGATGAGGACACCAATATCTACACAGAGTTTTTCCGACCTTATGAACTGAGCTGTTTTGATGACACTTTTTGCTTGTCTATGGCCAATTCAGCAAGGTATAGTTAAGCCACTGTAATAAGGTTTAATTTAGCACACAAAAATGGAAAGTATTGCATGGTTGTATTAATCTATGGACTTTAATGTGTGTTTTCATGCTTTCATTTTACCAGAGATTTTATGCCAAAAAACGTTGGCATTGATCCTAGCCCGTTTACTGTACGGAAACCAGATGAAACAGGAAAATCAGTCCTAAGGTAAGACTCAGAAATTCATATTCATATTGTTTAAAAAATTGTATTGGTATTGTCTGATACAAAAAAAAAGAAGCTGCTTTGATCCTCAGATCACAATTATAGGATGAAAATATCTGCCAGTCTGATGGTCATTTAACTTTAAAAACATTTTGAAGAAGTGTGGCCATTGGACATAGTTTGTTCATATTTTGTTCATAGTTTGAGTGCCACTTGAGGTGTAAAGTAGATTAATAAAATTGTAATAATAATAAAACCTGATCTAACCTGGTTTAAACCAACGAACACTGGGACTTTGAGAAGCAGGAACAAAGTGGTATTGGCAGGTAAGTATAGTCTCTGTCATTGATACAATGTTTCCTCAGTATCAGTCATTAAATTTAATTCAATTCTCTACTATTGTGTGCTGTGAAGTTAAATAGGAATCAATTTTTTTTTTTTTTTTTAAATAATGAAGCTTACACTGTGATCATATCAAAGGACTAGCCTTTAATTTGCACATAGGAGCTACATCAAAGTACAGCGAACAGTGTTCTTACATTTTATTTCTGAATGGAAAATGCAACGGCTGTTCAGTCACACTGGAGCTGCTGTGATTGCTCTTGCAACACAACTTGATTGACAAACTAAAGCTGGCCATACATGACTCAAATTTTACTGCTCGAAGCAGCAAGACTTGGCCTAGATTCGAGCCATGGGTGGTCCCGTTGGCACCACCCCGCTCAAAAAATGTTAGAAAAGCCAGTCCGAAAATGGGCTGCATCTGCTGAAAACACAATGAGGGGAATTCATCAAAACTGGAGCAGGCAAAATATGGATCAGTTGCCCAGGGCAACCAATCCGCTTCTCTCTTCAGTTTGTTCAGTTGAGATTTGAATATGAAAGAGAGAAGCTTATTGGTTGCCATGCACAGCTGTTCCTGATTTTGTCTGCTCCAGTTTTGATAAATTCCCCTCAATGTCTGTTTTAGGTGGACATAGCATGTAGGTTACTTATTTGTTCATGTTTTGTTTGCTGTTGCGTGCACTTTGTGTACTGTATATGTTCACCTTTTTGCCATTATGCATTATTGATAGATTTGTGTTTTCCATGTGCTTTTGAAATCAATAAAAATTATAAAGCAGTGGCTTGCATCTCCTAGGGTTTCTGTTATAAAGCTTCCGCCCAGATGCCATTCGCACGGGAATAGTGCCCCTAGGGGGTGCTGACATGTATAGGAGTTCTAGGGGAGCTAGTGCCTTGTGAACAACATCCGCCTGGTGTATAGCTTATAACTTTTATAAATGAACCCCCTAGTGTCTAACACTTAGGGCATGTTTCACACTGTCTGCGGATGCCCAGTTCACACCAGGTTCCGGAAAGAGAGTAGAGATAAAGCTGGGCTGGATGAGGCCTGAGTTCGCCTGAGCCCACTCAAAACTCTGACCACCGCCCCCTTCTCCCAACCAAATCTGTGGCGGAAGTTGTGGTGGGGCATTTCCCACCCCTTTGTGATGTATAGATGCAGAATGAGGAATATGCCTCCTCACAACCGATTGGGTTGGCAGGATGGGGTGGCGGCAGTGGTGTCACAAAGGGGTGCGGCCCGCACCCGGGTGACACCATTGGAGGGGTGACACCAAAATGATTTACAGTCATTTTGGTGTCACCCCCCTCTGAAAAGTCGGCCGCTCAGTCATGGACCGAATGCCCGACAGTATCAGGAGAGAGGAGGGGACCCGGCGGCATACCTTATCCAGCCGGGTGACTGTCTCCTCCTCTCTCTGCCGGTGTCCATCACCAAGATGGTCGCCGGCAGATATCAGAAAACTGCCGCATGTGCGCGATGGCGTCTCGGCAGGGTGACACTCGGTTACCGCTCCGGGTGTCACCCAGCCCCGGGACGCCCCGGGGTGGCGGTCAGTGTTTTGAGCTGGCTTGGGCGAACTCAGGTTAACTGGGTTTACACCAAACTCAGGTTCATCATAAGTGCCGAGTAGAGAGGCTTGGAAAAATACAGCATGTCTGCATTTTTCTGCACTGCACTGCAAGTCTCCATCCGCCTGTTTCAGTGTCACTTTGTAACATTTGAATAACGTTACAAAAATCTGAAAATAATAAAAAACAGACACCAGCCCACATGCTAAAATGGACCATTTCAGCATGTAGGCTAGTGTGACAAAGCTACAAAGTTATTCGCTTGAATATTTCTGTGTACCATAAAAACAAAAATAACAGTTTGCCGCAACGTGTTGATCAGCACAGTGGTCCCCTGGCCTCGGACCGTTACCGGTCCGTGGATCAAATGATACCGGGCCACGGGGCCCCGCACTGCCAACGGGCTTCACAGTGAGGGGGCGGGTCCTGTGACTCACCTCCCCTCCCGGCCGCGTCCATAGTAACAGGCGGCGGGAGGGGAGGTGAGTCACAGGAGACGTGTGTGTCACAAGCCCCGCCCCCTGCAGTGAGTGCACACAACTCCCTGGCTGGGTAAGTCCGAGCGCGGGAGGGGGGAGAGGAGGCAGCAGCAGCTGGGTACAGATATGTCGGTCGGTATCTGGATGGGGGAGTTTGTAGAGGGGTGAGAAATATCTGGATAGGGGGGTTATAGAGGGGTAATAGATACGTGGTTGGGAGGGGGGGGGTTTGTAGAGGAGTAATAGATATCTGGATGGGGGGGGTTGTAGAGGGATAAGGCCTCATTCACACACGAATCGGCCTGCACGTACAGCTCCGTGCTGCGTGCGGGGCCGTACCAAGTAGCTGCCGGGAAGGACAGGTGCTGCGTGTGATTAGAACGCAGCCCCCGTCCTTCTCTATGGGGCTACGCGGCCGTACGCCCCCCTACGCTCACCTCATTTGCAGGTCCGTAGGGGTGCGGGTGATCGTATCCATACGCCGCCGGAATGGAACATGTATGCGTCCCGGCCAGAAAACCCGCACCCCTACGGACCTGCAAATGAGGTGAGCATAGGGGGGCGTACGGCCGCGTAGCCCCATAGAGAAGGACGAGGGCTGCGTTCTAATCACACGCAGCACCTTTCCTTCCCGGCAGCTACTTGGTTCGGCCCCGCACGGAGCTGTACGTGCAGGCCGTTTCTTGTGTGAAGGAGGCCTAATAGATATGTGGATGGGGGGGTTGTAAAGGGGTCATAGATATGTGGCGGGGGGATAGTAGTTGTGTACAGCTATTTCATGCTTTTTCTTGTAATTACACAAGTGGATTATAATGGGGAATATTACACTGTAATGTTCCCTATTATAATCTATTTCTCTGATTAAATGATTACAGGTAGCCATGTGATCTATCAAAGTTTGAGACTACGTTAGAATGTGTGACCAGTGACGTGATCACACATTTTAACGTAATCTCGCCCAGTTTTTCGGTGGTGGAATAGGTGAAGAATTCCAACGCTTTCATTTTTTGGTGTAACTGTATTTTATTTTGAAGGCATGTTTAAATACAATTAAATTAAAATTATTAAATCAAAACAATCTAAAATATAAACAATCAACATCCCCCCCTCAGCGGGCCACGGTAAAATTATCAAACGTTGACCGGTCCGCGGCGATAAAAAGGTTGGGGAGCACTGGATTAGCACATCCTTAAAGTCTGATGGCTTTGTTAAGCAATATATGTGAGTTTAATAAAACATGTGTCTTGTCCTCCGGCCTTCTTGTGGTGCCTGTTAGAGAGACAAAAAAATGATATTCTTTTGGCTTGGTTTCTGCATATCTCCAAGCTCATGTTCTCATCGCTAGAATTGGCCAGGGATTTGATTCTCATCTCAGCAGATCTTCTATCACCACCACTGCGCTAGTAATTATCTCTCATCGTTTCAATTACTTTGTGATGAGAGAAGTCATTGTAGATTAGTATGCTGTAACTACATACAAAGCCTGTGTTTCCTATATTTCCTTGTTTCTCTGTGACAAATATTTCTCTGATGTAAAATCATCTTTTAGTCATTCCATTTTCAGAACTATATTACTAAAAAAAAAAAAACTAGCCACACAAAAAAATTGCCCATCTGCTTGACTGCTGCGAACGTCTGGGAAATACAAGTGATATCTAGGTACTGTTCACACTTACAATGCCACCTGCTTTCTAGGCACAATGGCACAATGTGCAGTATATTGATAGTTGAATAGAATATCAGTCAGAAGAAGAATAGGTAGTAATCTTCCATGATATCAGCTAGGTGTGCATGGTATATTGGTCTTTAATATGAAATGTAGATGTCTCTATACTGGTTATTGTAGGGCAATCCACCATTCTGTGGCTTATATATCAATGATGTTAATTAGGGATGTCCCGTTACCATTTTTTCAAGACCAAGTACAAGTACTTTCCCTCAGGTACTTGCCGATACCAATAATCAATGCTTTTTCTTAAAGGGACATGTGACATGTTTTTTCTAAAACAATACAAGCTAATGATTTTAGGGCAGTTTCTTTATAGTTATGAAGAACTGTAACTCAATCCATGACTATACTTGTCCTGATACATAAAATTATTTTAACCAAAACCATATTTGACCATGCTAAGAAGTGCTTCTCATTGGTCAGCTTGGTTACCTGACTGCACTGACCAAGGAGTGCTCGCAATTTCTGAGTGAAATTCAAAATCCATAGTGCAGGGCTACACTGGACAGCAGTAAGAGGTACAGAAGGTACACCCTTACCGGCAGAGGGGAAGGGCTGTTCACCAAAAGGTAAGTATAGTGGAGGGGGGTGGCATTTGTCCAGATTTAAACAGGTAATTCCATTTTCCCAAATTACTTGGAAAAGTGAACTCCCCCTTTAATGTGCATTGTGTGTGTTAGAGAGCACTGCTGCCCCGCTACCACAATATGGCACACAGTGGAATGAGGGCAGCACGTGGCCCACACACACAATGCCCTACGCATTTGTTTATTCGCACATAGATAGGGGTGGGTGTGGGGGGGCGGTGTCGGTTTTTTAATTTGTATTTATTTTATAACTTTTTGGGGGTTTTTTTAAACCTTTTTTCTTTTACTGTAAACTTTATTTTATTATTTTTGCATCACTTTTTTTTTCCGTTGAACTCTATTGATATCACACGGGCTAATAATCCCCTATGTGATATCATTCAGAGGTGACAGGCTCTCTTTATGAGCCAGCTGTCCAATACAAAAGATACGGCACAGTATTGTGCTGTATCTTCTGTACAGCTCAGGTTGTAACAGCTGACACAGGAAGCGCTGTGAATACAGCGCTCCTGTGTCACTGATCACAGAGCGGAGAATGGATGTTCTCTTCTTTGCTCCCCACTCTCCATCCTGAACTGCTTTGACCTGGTCCCGGGTCCCCTAGAGAAGCGGGGAAGGGGCCGGCAGGGGGGGATGGACGAGCAAGCTGCTATACAAGTGCGGATCCGGGCGGATTACTTGTACAAGCAGCCCAAAGCTATTTAAAAATTTAAAGCGCCGACATCGGGGCATTACGGCATTACATTCACGACTCATGAAAATGCCCTGTATCGGCCCGATACCGATACTAGTATCGGTACCGGAACATCCCAGTTGTCAATGGATTGTTTAAGAGAATTGAGCCTATTGATTTCCCAAGGAATTTTGTTAAGACTGAACTCCTGCTTTTTGTTAAAGCACAAAAACGTTCATCTAAATATATTGCTCATCACTGTTCTACAAGCAGAGGGGTGGGAGGGGGTCTCACCGCTACAGACTGCCTGTAGAAAACTACAGGAGAGGGCAGATACAAGACCAGTCACCCTGCACAAAGAGAGAGATCAGCAGTGACTGGTGTTTTTTACAGAAAACTTCTGCACTGAGGCAACATGCAGAAGTTGTTTTATACTGGAATACTGCACAGATCTGGAGGACACACAAATGACATCAGTATTCAAGTAAGAATACACATGTCTGTTGTATTCACTGCAGTTTTGTCACCCGTTCCAGCTACTATAGCCATTAGGACTTCTAAGCTGCGTGGCTACATACGCTGCTCACAAAAACGTGCGGTTTAACGTATGTGCATAAAACAGGCAAAAAACGTGTATCAAAATGTGCAAAAATGCTGTTGCCTAGGTGTGAACCCAGCCTAAGTGATGTCAGGACCTCTCCTCCTTGCTTTGTCACTGTGAGTCCTTTTGCACTTGTGATGATGTCACAGTGATGGGGGAGAGGCAGGGAAGACGGTTGCCCATAGATCGACTTTAGGTAAAAAACATGTCAAACTTGAATCATTCACCAATATTTCTGTACTGCCCCAAGGAGGATTCAAATCAATGTTCATTAATTCCTTTATGATGCCCTGTTGCCTGCAACATGTGTGATATGTTCTAGAAAACAAAACGCAATGCTTTGCGACTGTCATTAGGGGACATAGCGTCTGATTCATTCATTAACACAGCAGATCTGTTTTTGTTGTTTGTATAAATTCAAAGGAAGAAGATAAATTGCACAAAAGCACAATGGGGCATGTGTAGAACCAGGTGTTCTTGGAAGAAACTATGTTGACTCAATTAGTTTATGGAGGTCATTATTGGCAGCTGCAGTAGTCCGTTGCTTCCTGTTAGCCACTAACAAATAGAATGAAATGTGGACCATACTAGTAGAATTTGAATCCTTAGTGTGTGTATGTATATATATATATATATATATATACAATTTATTTATTTATAATTAGTATAATTTTTACATTGCATATTCAGTTACTATAAATTTCATACTTGTGGATGACAACTTTCTTGACAGAGAAAAAGTCCACTTTAATACTCAATAGCCAGGTTAGAAGATGCAAACCTAAGAGCCGGTGTCACTGCTTTGTAGGGGGGGGACCTCCTGTGCTAAAAGTTGTCAACACATGGCTTTCAGCACCAAAAACTAGTGAGAATTGCAAAGTTCAACAAAATATTAAAGTTTGTAACTATCCTCTATGCCTAAACAACCCAACAACTTAACCCCTGCCACTTACACTCTTAATATTTAACCACTACTTAATGTGAGCTCTTAATACTTCTCCCTAAACTCTTAATGCTTAAAAGAGAACTATGGGGTAAGTGTTTTTCCCCATAGTTCTCTTGAGTGTCACGGACATATACTAACCTCCACCTGTGACCCATGAGAGCGCCGCAGCCAGGACGGATCCCGACAATACTGTCTGGATCCACCCAGCTGCGTGAGTGACAGCTGGCTCTGCCTACCTAGAGGCAGAGCCAGCTGTGCCCGCTGTCCGTACCACCACTGAGCGCTGGAGGATCGGAAAGGGGGGAATCCCTGCAGGGAGCGTTGAGTGACAGTCACCGCTCTCTGCAGGGAGATGATCAGGAAGTGAGCGAGCGACGGTATGTGTTCGCTCACTTCCCGATCAATAGAGCCGACCTGCGACAGCTTCTTTGTCACAGGTTGGCTCTAACTATGTGCATGAGTGTAAATCACTCCCCTCACAGTTCTCCTTTAACCTTCCTCCTAAAACCTAACCCTAATCTTAGCACAAAAAGGTAAACTAAACCCTCTCATCTCTGACCAGCCGCTAACCTAAATTAACCCTTGACCCCAAATAAGCCCTGTTCTGCATAGGTATCTTGGCCCTCGACTAGGAGATTAATGCTAAACTCTTAAGGGCTTGTTGACACCAAGTACGATGTGCTGCATTTTTCTGCACACCACCCCACATGTATGGTATGAACAGGGCACATAGCAAACAGTTGTTCTCTATGTGTCCTGTTCACACTTTATATGTGTGGTGGTGTGCAGAAAAACATAGCTCAACAGACATGGTGTGAACAAGCCCTACAAGTGTCTTTGGTGGAACAGGTATCTTGCTGGAACAAAAAAACCTCCACGTTAGTGTGTTTATGGGCATCATAAGGCAAAAGCCACATTTTTTGCTATACGTTTTGGTAGCCAAATACTTACATGATTGTCTGTAGAGATTACATTTTTTGCAGTTACTTTTACAAAATGTGTTAACACATAGGTACTCATGTGAGTACAAGAGTTTGACTACCCAAATGTATAGAGAGAGTGTTGAGCAGGGGTAGGCAACATTGGCACTTCTGCTGTGATGAAACTATGAGTTCCATCATGCCCTTGCCTCTGGGAGTCAAGCCTATGGCTGTCAGTCTTGCAGTGCCTCATGGGAATGCTGAGACTGCCTTCCTCTGGTGTAGAGAGTAATATTATCAATATATCCTTGCCATGGTTCATCTGTCTCCTTTTGTGCTTCAAGGACATATCTAAGTAAGTAAATAGTAAGTAGGTATCAGGGCTCATTCACACCTCATCCAGATCATCTCCAGACCAGAAAAATACTGCATATCTCATTTTGTCTGGTCTGGAAAGCACGGGAAGGCATGGAAACACACTGGAACGCACCTGAAAGTCAATTATAAGCAACAAAAAAAAATACAGCTCAGCAACAAAATCACGGTAAAAACGCTGCAAAATGCACTGCGTACCAGATTTGGTCCAGATCTGGTCCGGAAAATGGTGTGAACCTGCCCTCGGCAAGATATTTTACTGCAGCAGCCTTATTGAGAATTATATAACGGAAGAATAGAAAATAAAAGGTGCACAGGTTATCACTCATTCTATTCTCTCACTGTTAAAGAAAGTCTTTAAATGAAATATAACATATAAAATGACTATATGCTAAGCCATTGTGTAATTTAATGGTGTTGAAAATTCCCTTTCCATTCCAATCTGCAAATGCTTTCATTTTCTGTGAAACATCGTTTCCTTCCAATATGGCACCCTGAAGACAATTCTGTACATAATCAATGTATGGAATGCCCACAGATATGTCACTTCTGCATGTGTAAACAGTCCACTTCTTTTCTCAGAAATTTACATTGAGAATACTAGGCAAATTTTGGGCATTCACAGCAAAAAGAGTTTAATTTTTTGGTGAGATGTTGCCTAAAGCTGGCCATACACCGTAACATTTCTCTTGTGTAGCCCCGCCAGGCCGAATTCTGGTAAATGTCCAAGCGGAGAAGGGGTCGGCATTAGTGCTTACGTGTATGAGAGCTTTCTTATGTTATAATTTTTTACACTTTACACTTTTTTTTATTTTATTTTAATTTTATTTTTTTATTACTTTTTTTGTTTTCTCCTTTTTTTATGACGTTTTAATTTTTATTTTTTACATTTTTATTTACTTTATTTTTTTATCACAAATTTTTTTACTTCACTTTTTTAATTTTTTAATTCTTATTTAATTTTTTTTACTTTTATCACTTTTTTTTAAGGATTATTTCTCACTTTTTTCACCTAAATGTATTGCTATCACGCAGGGGCTAACGAGCCCCTATGTGATAGCCCTTGGAGGTGGCAGGTTGTCTTTATGGAGCCTGTCCTCCAATACAGAAGATCGAGCACAGCATTGTGCTGGATCTCCTGCGCAGCCCGGTGTGTGACAACCGAGACGGGGATGCTGCAAATGCAGTGGTTCCGTGTCACTGATCACACAGAGCAGATCGGGGAAATCATTGTCATTGTCCCGGGTCTCCCAGAAGAGTGGGGTACCCCAAAAAAACATGGCGAGGGTTCACGGGGGGGAGGACGTACCGTGGAGGGGGGATGGTGGGGATGGACAATAAGGCTGCTGATCTGAGCAGCTGTACAGCCACCCAGATCACTTATACAAAACAAGCGGCGGCTTCCCCATTCTACATTTAGCCCTGCTTGCCCACAGCAGGGCTAACGGTAGAAAAACAACACCTGCCCAGCGCCTGGAACTGCATGTCCCGGGCATTGGGCGATAAAAATTTTGCACCCCTGGGTTGTAATATCCAGCATACACAAAAGTATGAATTTTACAGTACCATGTTTTGCACATTAAGTACACTGGATCAGAAATAACCTTTTTTTAGCATATTAGAAATAATAAGAAATGTCTGTGCCTTGCCTTCTGCTTTAAATAGGCCAGCAAAAATAAATGTTCATATAAATGTGACTGGCAGACTTTCAGCAAGAGAATCAGTGTAAGGATATGAGGATATCTCAACTGAAACATCTTGAACCATCATGACTGCAACATGTTTATGATTTCTCATAATTTACTACAAACATAGTTCAAGCACATAGGCCAGTTTGATGGTCTCTCCTCAGTGCTCCACTCACTCACACTGATGCTAATGAATCAAAAAGCAAAATGACAGAAGGGCATAGTGGAATGTACATCTCCACTTGGGAAGTCAAGAAAATGCTGTAGACGTGCATGAATAATGATGCCCTTTTGTACAAGCTCTGCCCATTGTGTCACATGAATAATTTTAGGGAAAAAAAAACTACAGTTGGAATGCACCATTGGAGGCAGCATGTGTTTTGTTGTATATGCAGAAATATCTTTTACCAGTACAAACCACCAAACTGGAGAACAGAATTTGGATTTCATGGTTTGCTGAACAGTAAAAAGCCTACTGACTACTCTCAATGTCCCCTTGCCCCTCTTTTCCCCTATAGGTTTTTTTGCTAAATCTGACCCCAAATGTTAAGAACTGACAGTTAAACACTGAGCTGTCAAATTCTTTACATTCCGGATGAAGTGTCCTCAAAGAAGCAGAAACTGTTACAAAATGTAAATAATGAAAGAAGCTGAGAGATCTGTGTTATTCTGTAACAATATTCTGTTACTTTGTTTTAATTTGAGATACAAGTACAGAGAAGGTAAATGACAGCTCTCCCGCTTGTCGTGTTCGTCAGATTCGTTATTTCTGCATGTCTGAATGTTCAAATTTACAGATATTCGAACGAATTTCAATTCGGAATGGAACAAATTGCACATGTCTATTGCGTATTGTACATTGCGTTACAGGATATCTATGCTCAAAAACTAAAAACAAATATGTATTTCCATATTGAATATTAATAAGTTCTATCCCACTCATAATTACCATATCCATCTAGATATTGTAAACTTACATAATGAAGATGCCCATAGGATGTACTTCCTCAATGCAGTGACACAATTTAACTCAGCCTTGTGAATATGCACTTGTTTATGTCACAACTCTAACTAAGCCTAACATCTGAACGACAACTCAACATCTGAACAACGTAACATTATCTTTGCTTGCTGGAAGCAATGCATTATGGGATATGTAGTCTTGAGAAATCAAGACTGCATCACATCAAGCTGCAGGGAAAGAGATGCAAAGTACACTGGGAATCCAGGAAGTTGTTGAAAGTGGGCAGACAGAAGGCAACACTCACTACATAAAGGGGATTTTTTCAAGTAAGCTTTGATTGCATTATGAAAAACAACTATATAATGTATTCCTATAACAATACAGATGTTATAACAGGATAGTATATGTTGGGACTTTAGAACTCCTTTAAGGCAGCACATTTTCTGCACCGCAACTAACAGTAGGTCCACTGTGGTGCATTAGGAAGGTGCATTGGGGTGCTATTCAGAGCAAATGGCATCGCATAGCACCAAAACACAAAACGTGCCTTTCCAGGTGCATAAGCCCTTACACTGAAATATCCCTTCAATAGATATCAAAATGTTTAGTCCAATAATAAAACAAATGTCAGTGCAGATTTCAAGCTCTACACAGAGGAGCTCTCCCTTCAGAAAGATTAATTATCTCGAAGTCTTCTCCCCCACACGGAACAAGACCGAGATCACTGACCCCACGCAGTCTGCTGCTTGTCCTTCCACCCACCCACACTCTCTCTCCTTCCTACAATCACTTCAGCAGAATTTCACTGTAATTTAGCTGGTGTTATTCAACTCACGTTGATATTTTTTCTAATACACGTGAATGCTATTACCTTGTTTGCATTAAGATGCTAATATTATTTTCACTACACTTTACAGGGTATTCATATTCCACTTGTAGATCTGTAACAAAAATATTGATAACATTTGTATAGGGCTTTCCAGGTAATTGAAATGCTATTTTATTATTATCTGCATAAAAACACAGCTGTGGTTAGGTGACACCCTTTATATTTCTCACCCATTCCACCTGGCTGAGGAATTTAAGGCTCGAATCACACTTTTGCGATGCTTTGCCTTGCAGTTTTACATGCATTAGTGCATTGCGGTGTCATTGATTTTGAAAGGCATCCAAACACAGAAAGGCAACGCAGCTCTGACACACATGCATTGCCGTGCACCACAATGTATGGTAATACATTACTACAGGGCTTAAAATTTCAAGTCCTGAGCTACTAGCCAGGCCTTAAAAGTTACCTGCCACCAGTTGCCCTAACCCCTATCCTGCTCTGGCCTTAACTCCGCCAGGTCAGCGGTGTGACGCAGAGTGCGGAGATCAGAAACAACAGACAGTACAGAAGTCAGTGGTGTAATGCCGAATATAGAGGCCAGCTGTGTGACAGAGTACAGAAATCAGTAACAACGCAGAGTGCATGGAAATTTTGAGGCCTGCATTACTACACACTGTGATGTGCTGTGTGAGAAAAAATGCTGCATGTATTTTTTGGGAATAATTGGAAGTGAATTTTATTGTTTGATTTTCAATTTTTTTAGTGATTTTTTTCTCCATATGTGTAAGGGCTAGTTCGCACAAGCATTTGGTGACAGTATAGTGATTAGCATTTACCAAATGCCCTATGCATATTCAATAAGCGCGTAACAGATTTTTGTGATGCCTCTTGGAAGTTATAAATCAACATTGGATGCTTCTGAATCACTTCCCAAATGTTTCTCAAACCCTTTACCAATCTTGTACAGGCCTCTAGGAAGTGTTCTCATTGTCTATTACAGCCTTCAACTGTTGCTTATTTATGGAGACTAAATTTTCAAAATGAAACCTTTGGACACCCTACTGACCATTTCCACTTTTTAGCCACACAATCACACTGCCGTTTGTAGCCACACCTACTGTCCTCAATTTTTAACATACCCTGAAACAACTGGTCACAAACTTTGACGCAAGAGGCAGCCATTCAAGTTTCAAAGACAATATAAACAGATTTCAAATAAGAGGCACGAAGATATAGTTAGGAGGGGCACTTTGGAGGTATTAAGAAGAAAAACGTGGCTCGCAGCTTGCCAAACACCCACCTTTGGTACGCCACTGCCACTGGGGATAGGGCCCCACAAGCAGCTCCTGACAGACCCGGACCCCACTGCTGACCCAATGGGCCACAATACAGGAGTATTGCCTGTACCCCCCTATCGGTGGCCCTGCCCACCACACTTTATGATGGACCCCCCTCAGAAATACAACACAATATATTCTTCCCCATTGCAGTGGGCTGACATAATGTTTAGTTGAACTCAATGGACATGTGTCGAACAGGTATGAATGGTAACCATACACTGTCTAAGGCTGGTCTGGTGAACTGCACACAGACCACTGAAGAATAGAATGATATGCATAAGGGCCAGCCCAGGGACATTTGTTTGCCATTACCAGACCCCTCAAACGGGAACTGCCCCCTGCAAACAGGAATAAATGGCAATTATATGCTAAATGTTGCTTGCAGGCTTGTTCTGCCATCAATTAAAGAGAGAAGGGGCATGGCCTGCCACAGGACTGTGTGTGTCTATGGACGCACACAGCCGCTGCAGGCACAAGCCCGCACGGGTGCCTCCATTAGAACAATGGTGGCACTCGTACAGGTGGCGGGGGGAGGACTGCTGCGGGGACCCACTAGAAAACGAGGAATTATAAACTTTTAAAGAAAAACAGCAACAGCCTCCAGCAAAGGTGGGTCTCCTTCTAGGAAACATTTAAAAAAAGGAGGCTTTAATATCACTTTAAGGGAGAATACGTTCAGCTCAGTTAAATTTTCCTCACAGTTGAGATCCTCCATTCCTATTAATAATTTATTTGCCCTTCTCTGCACTTTCTACAGTTCCACAACTTCCTTTTTGTGAACTGGTGCTATGAAGTGCCTATCATAATGGTCTGGTATTTTCAGCATCAGAACTTTCAGCACAAAAATGTTTAACTCAAATAATTTTAATTGCATATGTTTTAGGGCTGCAGCTAACGATTATATTCATAATCGATTAGTTGGCCGATTATTAAGTTCGATTAATCGGATAAAAACAGCTCTAATATGTTTTAAACGTAACGTCTTCTTGTTGGCGTATTGCATATACTGTATGTGGCAGCACAGCTGGTGAACTTTAACGCTGGACTGACACATAAATGCATCCATGGGCTCTGCTGTTGTGGACTGAGAGCGCTCATTGCATGCTCCCAGCACACAAACTAGGCTTTCATAGACCGCTCCTTGTCCCCATATAAAAGAAAAAAGCAACAGGGCAGGACCTCAATTATGTGACAACTGTGACGGCAATCACATGATCAGGACTTCACCGCCCAGCACTAAGACCCAGTGAGAAGGCCGGCTGCGGCAAGGGTTTAAAAATGTAATTGATAATCACTTGCCAACTCCTCTAACTCATTTTTAATGTGAACTTAATCCATAAACCTAACCATTAACAAGAACCTATCTCTTAACACTAGCTCTAAACCTAAATGACAGGTTTTTTTTTTCTTTCTATAAATACAACATTATCATAGGGATAGAAATCATCATAGTAACACTAGCAAAAATAATTATATCATGTCTTGAAAGCCACGCTGTCAGTGCTGAAAAATGTATTTGGTGCTGAAATAATGGCATATTTACACAGTTATGTTAAAGAGCGACTTTAGACTGGGCTGTAGTAACATTTGTTAAAGTGAACCTGTGCCTAGACTATGCACACTAAAGTATTTACATATTTTGAAAAAGCAGAAAAAACATTTTAAAACTTGCCCCATTTACCTGTGAAAGCTATAGGCATTGTGGAGGTATTCCGTTTCAAAGTTCACTATAGAGGCACTGAAATGTCAGATTTTTTTCTATGAGAACAAATATTGGCAGCCAGTTGGCTTCTGACGCAAACACACAGTTTCTAGGCTATTAGGCCTCATTCACATAGACAATTACATGTATTTATTGACCATTTCTAAATGCATGCAATTATGTTAAATCATTTTACATGGTATAATTCACTCTGAGCCTTTTCCTGTATTTAGGTGGATTCAGTTTACTTGTGAAATAGTGGAAATGGAAATCTGTGCGTACATAGGCAGACTAGATACTCTGCTTACATATAAATGTATGTAAACACAGGTAGTAGGTGGACTGGGCAGTATACATTTAGTTTAAATTAAACAAATGCAGGAATGTGGAAACCAACTTTAACCTGACTTAAGTCTTTGTTGTGATCTTTGAGGATTTTGAGTGAATTACTTCATAGTGCAAGCAGCTAGAGAAGTGCGTGAGGGCTCGTTTTAAAGTTCTTTTACTACAGTTTAGAATATATAAATACTTTTATGTCCATAGTCTTGATAATTGTACTTTCATCATTATGATGCTGTTTTAATACTGTTTAATAGCCTTCTGCATGTAGGTTGGAAGTCCACTACATGCTATTCATATTGATGCATATTCGTCTATTTTAAACAGTGTTTTACTGTTACATTATATAGATTTGTTTAGACCAAACAACATGAATATTCATTGCAATATGTAGTTTTTTTCAAAAGCAAGATTTGTATATCTATATTGCAGTTTTAGTTTTCTTTTCACTGAGAGATGCAGTTATTATTCTTTCCTGTAATTATAGGCAGCTTGATTATTCCATGGAAAATTGACCACACTACCTGGAACTACTTGAAACTTCAGGCTCATAATCTGTTCTACTGTCTTTATTTTATATGATACTAGGAATGCTTTGAACAATCTGTTTTCTTTACACAAACAAGCTATGTATGTCTAGAATTTGTTTTGTGTGAAATTGACTATGTTTAATATGATTGTTCGTCATATCTTCTGCGGAACATTAACAGAAAATTGCCGCAAATCATATTTCTTACGTTTATTGCTTGGTGATAAACAACACGTCGCCAAAATGTACCTGTATTTGTTCCAACTTTAGTAAATTGCTAGCTTGACACAATAGCGGGAACTTGAAGGGGCCTAAAAAGCTCCAAATCCTTTTAGAGCAAAATATGATCACTGAAACCCAGGGTGCTATATTATGTAAACACCAATCCAAGCTTGGAAGGTGGGGACAGACCAGTGATTGACTTTGTGATCTCTTTGCAGTAATTTTATAATATTTCCCTATGTTTCTAGGATTCTAAAAACTACATATAGGTATCTGGAAGGCCCGGCTAATTCATGAAGAGGGCCTGTCACTAATGTTGAAGTAACTAGTATTTAGCTGTATTTCTCCTTATTACTGTTTTATTTCGTTATCTTAAGCAATACTTTTCTTAAACATCTAATGTATATATATATATATATGCATATTTACATTACATACGTAAATAAAATTAGGTAAATACAACCTCAGATGAACAATAACACATGACACATTACACCGTGTCATTACTCATTTTACAAGCATAAAGCCAAAAAGCCATGTGTGAAAAACTAAGCCATGTGTGAAAAACTAAGTACACCCTTACTGCTTTCATAGGAATTAAGATGCTAAGTAGCAGCTAGATGCTGCTAATCAAATGCTCTTGATCAATTAATTATCAGCAAGTGTGGCCACCCCTATAAAAGCTGAAGTTTTAGCAGTTTGTTGGTGCATTCAGGTATGTGTTAACACAATGCCAAAGAGTAAGGACATCAGCAATAATCTTAAGGAAGCAATTGTTGCTGCCCATCAATCTGGGAAGCATTATGAGGCTATTTCCAAACAATTTAAAGTCCATCATTCTACAGTGAGGAAGATTATTTACAAGTGGGAAACATTCAAGGCAGTTGCCATTTTTCTCAGTGGCGAATGTCCCAGCAAATTTACCCCAAGGTCAGACCGTGCTCAGATAAATTGCAAAAAACATCTCAGACTCTACAAGCCTCAGAATGATAAAGAGAGATTAAAGCTACAATCCCCCCCATACTGCTTTAAGGACTTACCTTATGTGATGCCTCTTGATCCGAACAGCTTCCTCCCACTTGTTTTCCAAAGTCCTTCCAGCTGGTGCTGGTCTCTGATCCAGCGCAGACTCCTCGGGTCCCACAGTGTCTAACATGCGCACTCCCAGCTGCGTCCATTCAGCTTCTGTGCCGCTCTCCTCCTCTCCCCTCCAATGCTCTGGACTGCACATACACCTGATCACACTTGCTCCTTCACAGCGTTCGTGAGCCAGGACCTCTGCAGCGGGAGCAAGTGACGCTGACACAAGTAAGATTGTTGGTATTTGCCAACTTTTTATTTTATGTTTGGGTATTTATCTACTGCTTACTAGCAGAAAATATATGCCAAAAATAATCATGAATTCTACTTTAACCCCTTAGTGGCCAGTGACGTCTATAGTACATCACTGGCATCGGGCGCGTTTAAACAGACTCCCGGCGACTAAAGACTCATCTGTTGCCAGATCACTTCTCCGAGCCAGTAAACGGTCTGCCCCCCCCCCGCCCTCCTCCGCTGTCCCTTCTATGGGCCAGAGACCGGCATCTTGGGTGTCGGTGGGAAGCTGAGGAGGAGATCGGTGTATTGCATCACTTCCGGTCCCATAGCTGTCATTGCTGGGCTCCTAAAGCCCAGCAATAAGCTATTGAAGTGTGATCTGAACGGAGTATCTGGATCTGAATCTGATCTCCAGCAGATCACATGAAATAAAAATACATTGTGGAAAGAAGCATTCAAAAAAAAAATATATATATATATATGTATATATATCTATATATGTAGATATATCTATATATGTAGATATATCTATATATGTATATAGATATATACACACATCTATCTATCTAAATATCTATATATCTATCTGTCTAGATATATCTGTCTATATATATATATAGACAGATATATCTAGATAGATAGATAGATATAGTACATATTTGATGTTGGATGATCTAGATGCATTTTGCATTCGTTGTGCAAGAATCAAATGCTCCCGCAAATAAATGCTAAATGAAAGAGTGCTATTAAATTTAGTGTTATCAGATTGTATGCAATCTGATGCTGATTTGTAGTCTAGATTTATTTGGTTTCCCCTAATCAATCTGTCATCGTTTGCATCTGTCTGCTGCTGGGTGTACCCTGGCCGCAGAGCAACCAATGTGGGATTGCTATAAGTAGATATCCCTCTCCAGCCGATCACTGTGAGACGATGGCCAGTGGTGCATGCTGGAGGAGGAGATAAATACTTGGTGTGGACCATGTGAGCTGTCTCTTCCTCTCTCAGGCCCTGCCTGTGGGGAGGCTGCTATGGACTGTCTGAGAGTCATTGCTAGTCCCCAGGCTTCAGGCCTAGCCATGTAATGACCCTGGAGCTTGATAGCTGCAGGTCCAGTAGTTATTACTGATGACTAGTGATTTCTACCTGCGTCAGGTGCGCTACCTCATGTGCAATGAGACAGTGACCACACTCTGCCATATCATGGAGTCTACATCTGCCTGGATGATCCTAACCCTCTACCTCTCTCCCTAAAGTTCTACAATAAAGTTCTCAGCATCATATCTACAGTCTGGACATCGCTTTAATTGATCACCATAGAGGGCGGTAAGTGCTGATGAGAAAAGTGAGGGTAACCTAGACAAGAAGATTTTGAAGTTGCGGTAACCCATAGCAACCGACCCTAGAATCAAGGTGTGCTGTGGATCCATTATAGAGGGTTCTTACAGAGGAAACACAGGGAGACCCATTAGTTCTTTTACTGTAGATCACCCCTTTGGAGCCAACAGAAGTGTTATCCTGCATTGGGTATCACTGACAGAGAAAGGGGGACAAACACAATGTCATGTAAATCTTTAGCAATTGCAAACCTGTCAAATAGTCACCATTGTGCTAATTTCTGCCCTTCTTAACCCAGCTTTATCTTATCTTAATGTTATGTCAATCAATTTAGCATTGAAAGGGTAATAATGCTCTACTAGAGTAAATGCATATGATCCTTACCATTCTGCCACATTACATGTAAATCACACTAATGTGATATTATTTTAATCAATGGGCTTTGTTGATTATATTTTGGGAGAAATATGTGGGGGTGCATATTATATATAAATGTTGCATTGGGGAAAATGTATAGGAAAATGCATATTATGTATTTTTTTTACAATTTATTCCCAATAAAAATTAGGGAAATAAAAAACAAATCTATGCAAATTTGCTGCCAGATTAAAGCACTGTCTATGGTTAAACAAAACTATGTATAATTCTTTAGGGTAGATTACAAAAAAGGAAAAGGTAAAATGAAACTGAGACCTTGCTGGAATTAGAAAAAAATAAAGCTCTAGGATTAAGAGAGAAAAAGTTCCGGGGATCGAAGTGGTTAAATGAGAAATGTTTCTAACAGTCATTATTTAAAAGTCAATGGCCGGTAGCAGGTGTATTGATCAGAATTATTATTTTATTCATTAACTCATTTTTGATTGGATAATATAGCCTGAGTATGCAGTGTTACCGTACTAAAGCTCTGAACATTTTCTGCAAGCCATAAAAACGCAAAGTACACTGCAGTGTACTCAGCATAATTACATTACATTTTCACATTTACTGTGAAGTTGTCTCAGGTAACCAACCTTTTTTTGTTTTTTTTGTCTAGCATATAAAGATTTAGTTACATCCGAAAGCCGTCTTCTAGACCAGTGATTGACCCTGCAAAATGAGAACTACAATATCTGTTAAAAAACAAAACAGAAATAAAACAAATGAGTGTATGAGAAATTAGTTAATAGGAAGTTTTCAGAAAGTTTAGCGATTTAGGATGTGATATGCCTGCAGCTAAATGGGTTCCTGCAAAGTCTTTGAAATCATTATATAAGCATTAGCAGGGCAGTACAAATACATTTATGTCAGTGGCATAGCCCCTCTTACATGTTTTTATTAAGTAAAGGCAAGAGTTGTTCTGCTTCTAGAGGGGAAGTGAGGACGTTCTCAATTTTTATAGAGAGCTGTGAAAGGATGCTGCAGAACCTCAGTAAAACCAGGAAAGCTGAAAGTGATTGATGCTGTAGCTTTGAACAAAATAAGCAACACCCCAAAAGATTTAATAACATAAAAACAACTCCCTAATCTTATGTAGTACAATGTTAAAATGACTATTGTGTCATGACATTCAATATTAGGATACCATACTCCCATAGCACATACTCCCATAGCTGTTCTGCAGAACAGAGTGCGGCCTTGCATATGCTGAAGGGGGTAACGGATAGTGATGAGCCTGGTCTTGGTTCGCACCAAGACCAGGCTCATCACTAGTGATGGAACCCAAAAGCACCTGTGACTGAATGGAGGGTCTGGAGTGATATACAAAACTGTGAGTAAACTAATTAGGATGTAATAGTAGGTTTTAGGATGTCACAATTGTGAGATGGTAAGTTTTTTGCTGGTCGGGACTTGTGGACATTACTGGTCGCCGATCGGGTCGTTTGGACTTTTGCACCCGCCCCTGCACCCTCTGCCGCCCTGAGGCCTTGCCTCAGTGGCCTTGTGAGGAATCCAGCCCTGCAATCAGTAACATGTGTGGCTGACTTAAGGAACCCCAGGAAATGTAAAAATGAACCCTTGCAGTAGGGCTACCTCTGCACTGCAAGGGTTAAGTGCTTGCTTGTCCTAGGGGCTAAAATAAAGACTATAGACTATAAGCTGGGTATACACAGTCTAAATTTTGTTCGCAAATGGTTGCTTTTGGAACATTCTTTCGATTTTCTAATACTTAATGGAGTAATTTTAATGATCGTAATGACAAAAAGAATGAAAGGAGCAGGATGGAGATTTCTTTTCTTAACAAGACAAAATTCTAACAGTGAATTTGGTTTTTTGAGTTGGGGAAACTATTCATTTCCAAATTAGGGACCGGTCAGGAAGCCAGCCGGGATTGCGGTTTGGTTGAGTATAACTGTTATTTTAGCTCCCAGGACAAAACAAGCACTTAATATTTTTTTTGCCTGGAGTTCTTCTTTAAAAAAAATGCCAGATTATGTAGCTGCTTTTTATTATTAACCTGGAATTGGGCCCCTCACTCAAATTATATCTGGGAAGTCCTGCACACAATGCCATGGTAACATGGAAAAGAAATGTGACATTTTCAGCTGTTTTAGAAAATCATAGGTGACTGCAGATTGCAATTAACGTTGAAATTAAGTTAATAATAATACAAATCTCAGTAATGCAGTTTATATTAATTCAGTCCAATTTTTTTTCTATCAAGCATATACAGTTTGTTTAAAAGAGTCATTCTATGTACATTTCATGGGTCACCTTTTCGCATAGCAGTCCATAATACATACATAAAATAGGTAGAGCAAAAGATTTTTGTGTAGGAAGTGAGAGGCAGTAAAAATCCTGTTATAATTGCATTTGTAATATCAGATATGTCTATTCTGTTTGGAGTTGTTATGACATTTATGGCAATTCCTGTGAAGGTCAAAGAACCTCTGAATAAATGTTAAGCCTCTCTTAGCCAAACAATCAATCACTTTATATCACCTGCAGTATGCCATATAGCTGACCTGTAATTGAATTATAAGATATATGTGTTGTTTTTTTTAGATCTATTTAAATGTGACTAAACATAGTATAAAGTACATGTATGTTGTTGCGTTGTGCTTTACGTTTGTAATTTATTATTGATGATAGGGTGATATGATGATAAGCATAAAAGAAAAGTACTTACAGAAAATGCCATGCAATGTAGCTAGATGAGCATTTTGTCTGAAAATGTCATCCCCATATTAAGACTTCATTCACATGGGTGATGAGGAACAAAATGCGAAAAGCAGAAATCACCAGCACTCAATAAATACCGTTGATGTCCATTTAATCGGACCAGTCGTCACAGACAACTGGGTTTTGTCTGTGACGACTTTTGACTGTTGATTTGCACGGCGCCATCCGTGATTGTCACTGCGAGCACCACTATTACTGCTTGGGCCGGGAACGCTGTGAGGAGTGCAGAAGGACTTACCATCTCCTACGAGGACCAAAATGCGACACAAATCAGTGGATTTATGTGGCTGGGATCACAGCTGGTTGCAGGCAGCTGTGGCCGCTCAGCCTGTACAAATGAATGACAAGCTGACAGTCTCAGCAGCTGTCTACGGCTGTTCTTATGCATCTGCACATCCAGCGGTTACATGCAATTAGGGACAGATGACCGTCCCTGGACATAGATCGTTTCTCTTCAGGGTCGCTCATCTGTCCCTAACCACATGTAACCGATGGATGTGCAGATAAGTTTAAACAGCTGCATCTCCTGTCAGCCTGTCATTGATTTGTAAATACTTTGAAGGTTGACCTTTGTGCCTATAGATGAGCGTTAAGTGAATTAAACATAAATTGCAGATGATCTTGCAGAAGGAGCAATATTATTTAGTAATTTATGATAAATTAGCAACCAGTAAGGTATCATCTTTAGAGTAGACTGATATATTATCAAGCACTGTGTAAATTGTTGGTGCTATATAAATACATATAATAAATAATACACTTAGGATAGACAGGTATATAAAACTGATTTCATCTTTGCACATAACAGGACTTTGTGTTTTTTTTGTTTTTTTAAAGTTGTCTTTATTTGAAGGAACTTGACAAGACATCACCTACATTATTTCTGCATACTATATGTCTAATGTTTAATTTGCCCCTGCCAGCATCCCAACCATCCACAGTCATCTTGACAGACACAACCGTGTCTTTGTTTTTATTCAGCCACTTATAATGGCTCTTTTATAATGAGTAAGTAAAATTGAACAAGTGGGCTATGATACTAAATTTTAACATTAAGGCCAATGTCAGACAGGGGATTCTGGTATCGTGGACTCCTTGCCAGCAATAGATTTATAATGGAAGTTGAATTTCAGTGATTTTAATCAATTGTCACTGGCCATGGAATCACCTACCTTACATGGCCCTAAGAGAAGTGTCTAATTGAATTCCCAGTTTTGGTAAAATATGGAGACCCTTCCATGTTACTACACTGACGCATGTAAATCATTTTGAAGGAGGATGTATTTTGCTTAACATGATTGACTGAGCTTTCCATTGGCTTAATATAATTTTCATTTTGCAGTAACAAGACATATCGTGAAGAGACTGTATTACAGCGGAAAACTGCTGCAAGTGCTCCTCCTCCCCCAAGTGAGGAAGCTGTATCTAGTAGCTCTGATGATGACTCTGGAACAGATAAAGAGGATGAAGGGGCAGTGTCCCAGCGATCTACACCTGTGAAGATTACTGATGTTGGTGATAATACCAAAGCATCAGAGGTGAGAATTTATTGGAATTTAAACTATGTATATTTAAGGTAGGGACAAACACCTTGTGGGGCTAGTCACTGTATCTACCACAAGACCCTTCGATGTTAGACCAATGACACAAAAAAATAGGAAACAGAAATATTGGTTTTTACTTTATTGATATATCAGAATGGGGTGTGGAGTCTTTATTTATGATGGTTAAGAGAGAACAGCAAAACAGACTTTTTAGGCACCACCATGACCTTTTGGTAATGGTGGTGCCTAAAAAGTCAGTTTTGCTGTTCTCCCTTAACTGTTGACATTAAGATGTGGCACTGTTTGAACCCCTGTGCATCCCTTTACTATCTGTATTTATGATGTAAAATGTTGTTTGTACACAGTATATACGGTATATTTTTGTTTAATCCCATGCTGGGGCCTAATTACATAATGTATTAGTGGATCCTCCATACTCAAGTCCCAACACTGGACAATATCTTTGCTATGTAGATGGCGTATTTAGCAAATTAGCGCAAAGATCTGTTCTTGTCCATTTCATCAGGCTTGTACTGTATTAGGAGATATACTTCCTATGGGCATTCAGACATCCCGAATGATCAAATCCATTAGGGTTGCACAGATACCAAGTACAGTACTCGGTACAAGTATGAGTACATGTCCCGATACTTTTGAGCTCCAAGACTACACTAGAGAAAAATTCAAAAATTGGGTGGCAGCTGTCATTTGTAAGGAGCACACGGAGCTCATGGGATTTGTACATCTCTGTTTTAATGCACGATTTTGTTTTTATAAATATAAATAAAAGGGATGCACAGATACCAGTTTTGCGAGTACGAGTACTGGTACTTGCCGAGTACTTACAAGTACGAGTACTGATACATTTTTGTTTATTGTCATGTGACAGTTTTTCTAAAACAATACAGACTAATGATTTCAGGATAGTGGTGGAATGCCAGAGCCAGGTCCCAGCTGCAACCGCTGCAACCCTGTTAGTTCTCATGAAAATGCTAAGTATCGGCATTGGTACTCGAAAAATATCTGTGCAACCCTAAAATCCATAGTATGCATTTGTAAGTTAAAACTTTGACAGCTGTATTTTCTTGTGACTACAGAACGCACAGATCAGATTTTACTCATTTCTATAGGAACAGGTTATAGTTTGCCAGTTATGGGTACAAGTAGTAAGCAAATTCACCATATAAACAATAAAGACATTATAATATTAGGACAGCCTAAGCTCCAGTACCTAAGCCTAAGTGCTTTCAGTAATCTACTTAGCCTGATATTTTCGCTTATATGCCATACCTGGAGCCTCAGTGATTGATTCACTAAAGGCAAATAGGCTGTTCAATTTGAAAGGGAATTATCTATTAGCTTAGTAAATATGATGAAAATTCAGTTTGCAAACAATACCCAATCAGGAGCAAGGAAAAAAAAAACAATATTTTTGCTTGAATATTATTGCAAAGCTTCACCTCATTCACTAAGCAAAGGGAAAATTTCCATTGAAAAGTGCAAGTTCCCTTGCAAAGAGAACCACTTATTTTCCTTTAGTAAATCAACTCAGTAACAGTAACAAAAGTGTGGTGATTGGGATTGGAGTTCAATGGGTATACAGGTGAAACTCGAATAATTAGAATATCGTGCAAAGTTCATTTATTTCACTAATGCAACTTAAAAGGTGAAACTAATATATGAGATAGACTCATTACATGCAAAGCAAGATAATTCAAGCCGTGATTTGTCATAATTGTGATGATTATGGCTTACAGCTCATGAAAACCCCAAGAACCCCAAATCCACAACCTCAAAAAAGTAGATTATTACATGCAATCAATAAAACAAGGATTGTACATAGAACAATATCGGACCTCTGAAAAGTACAAGCATGCATATGTACTCAGTACTTGGTTTGGGCACCTTTTGCAGCACTTACTGCAATTACTTTTGCACGATATTCTAATTATTCGAGTTTCACCTGTATATTGGGTTTGGTGACAAATAAATGTCAGCTATCAGCTGTATGACTTATCAAGTGTCAGGGCAGAAACAAAAGGTTTTAATTCCCTCAAATGCTGTTTTATACCCAGTTTTCTTTTTCTTTTCCCCCTAAATCTTCATTTATTTTGAATATATTAATGAGCATGTTCGGCCGACCCGAAGCCCTGTGAAGCAAGCCGATGTACGGCTGATTTCAGAATAGTGTTTGGCTCACTTCACTTGGGGGTCAGTTGTTCACTCGGATGCCCTCGGCAGCTTAGTGAATAGACCCGTATATTTCCAAAAGTATTGGGACACCTGCCTTTACAGGCACATGAACTTTAATGGCATCCCAGTCTTAGTCCGTAGGGCTCAATATTGAGTTGGCCCACCCTTTTCCGCTATAACGGCTTCAATTCTTCTGGGAAGGCTGTCCACAAGGTTTAGGAGTGTGTCTATGGGAATGTTTGACCATTCTTCCAGAAGTGCATTTGTGAAGTCAGGTACTGATGTTGGACAAGAAGGCCTGGCTTGCATGTCTCCGCTCTAATTCATCCCAAAGGTGTTCTATCGGGTTGTGGTCAGGACACTGTGCAGGCCAGTAAAGGTCATCCACCCCAAACTCGCCCATCCATGTCTCTATGGACCTTACTTTGTGCACTGGTGCACAGTCATGTTGGAACAGGAGGTGGCCATCTCCAAACTGTTCCCACAAAGTTGGGAGCATGAAATTGTCCAAAATGTCTTGGTATTCTGATGCCTTAAGAGTTCCCTTCACTGGAACTAAGAGGCCAAGCCCAACCCCTGAAAAACAACCCCACACCATAACCCCCCCTTCACGAAACTTTACACTTACCAGTTAGCACAATGCAGTCAGGCAAGTACCGTTCTCCTGGCAACCCGCCAAGCCCAGGCACGTCCATCGGATTGCCAGACAAGCGTGATTCGTCACTCGAGAAAAAAACACATCACCACTTCTCTAGAGTCCAGTGGTGGCGTGCTTTACACCACTGCACCTGACGCTTTGCATTGCACTTGGTGATGTAAGGCTTGGATGCAACTGCTCGGCCATAGAAACCCATTCCATGAAGCTCTCTAAGCACTGTTGTTGTGCCAATCTGAAGGCCACACGAAGTTTGGAGGTCTGTAGCTATTGACTCTGCAGACATTTGGCGACTTCTTCGCACTGTGCGCTTCAGCATGTGCTGACCCCGCTCTGTCATTTTGCGTGGCCTACTACTTCGTGTCTGAGTTGCTGTTGTTCCCGGTTGCTTCCTCTTTATTATAATACCACTAACAGGTGACCGTGGAATATTTAGTAGCAAACAATTTCACGGATGGACTTTTTGCAGAGGTGGCAGTACCACGTTTGAATTCACTGAGCTCCTGAGAGCGACCTATTCTTTCATACATGTTTGTAGAAGCAGTCTGCATGCCTAGGTGCTTGATTTTATACACCTGTGGCCATGGAGGTGATTGGAACTCCTGAATCCAATGATTTAGAGGGGTGCCCCAATACTTTTGGCAATATAGTGCGTGTATGTATGTGTATATCTATATATATATATAGATATATATATATAGATATATAACAGCTTTTACTGGCTGGATTGTATGTATTATCATTACACTATTCAAGACAATCACAAGTAATTAGCTTGACTATGTTGATTCGAGCCAAGTGGAGTTATGTCAATTTAAGCCATCAGCTGTGCAGAGCAAAGACTGAAAAATAATTGATACTGCCTCTCCCTCCCCTGATAGCACTACACCATCAGTGAAATGAAACACAAACAATATAACTCAACTATTGCATACAGTTCTGCAGCACAAGTTTACAGACCATTAATATTTCCACGCTAGATGAGCTAAGTGATATGTGGGCAAGTGAAATTAAATCAAGCAGGCATTTAATTACAGGAGTTGCAAAGCTTGTTATTGTAAGTTATTCAAACATATTTAACTAGTTGTAGAGAGGCAAAAGTAGAACTGGTATGAACAACAGTAGAAGGTCTTTCTCACGGGTGTTACTAGAAATCACCGAGCCATATAGCAAAAGTTTGTTACCCCAACCAATACATTTAAAAAAAATCTGCAGTAAACTTATAATGTTTAGTTCAATTTCCTTTTCTCTAAATTATAGCAATATGCTCATGTTTTTTAGTATCCCAATCTTTATTGTTTTTATTCCTTTTTGTCTCCTTTTCCGCCTTATATGTAATTTCACTTTTTTTTCTTTCTGTTGTGGCTGCTTGTATCCCTGTGCCTTTCATAATTTTTCAACATACTATTTTGTTTCTCTGCTTATGCTTCTTCTTTATGTGTTTTGCTGTCCTTCGGTTTACCTTTGTTTGTACCTTTCTGCCTTGTGTCTGACAGCTTGTGTTTCCTTCATCCATGTCTCCCTGCATTTATGTGTTTTCCCTAACTGAGGAAAGCTATGGCAAGCATCTTTAACTATATTTGTCATCTGTATCCCATGATGCCTGTAAGGACTGCCCAGTGGCATTCACCTCCTTAATTCCTTGGCCAGTTGACACGTAAGAGGAAGTAGGAGGAGCATACAGCATATCTTACTGCAGGTTGAACAGGAAGGGTCACAGGTGTTCACTGCTGACACTACTTACAAGCTATAGCAAGGGAGAGCTTCATGAACAATGAATGTGTAGGTGGTCCACTAAGACCTCCCTCCCAACCTTGCCCGTTCTTGAATGGGCACTTTTTTTTTTTACACTGTTTAATCATTAAGCCAAAATGTGAAAATACCGTACATATATAACAATGAGGCTGCTCAATAAAACATGGAGGAGAGGAAAGTGAATTTAGCAGCTGTTATGTAATGCAGGTTTAAAATTAAAGCATACATCTGGTTTGATGTTTGGAGTTTACTTACATTTTTCCTAAATAAGCTCTGCTATGTCAGAAAGATCAGGGTGTGGGATCAGATCAGTGGTCAGGGTGGGTCAGTGTGCTGGTGGTTGAAAGTCAGAAAGGGGGGTGAAATGTTAGAGTGTGGAGAGCGAGGATAGGTGAGTGGGCTTAGGATGTCGGGGTGTGCATGTATGGCAGTAGTTGGAGGATTAATGAGTGAGTGGAGAGTTGTGTCGTGCTTGCAGACTAGTAAGCGGAGGAGGTTAGGGAGTTGTGGCATAGGCAGGGTGGCGGGTTTGATTGCTGGCAGATCAGCGAGTAGTGAGAGTGGAGAGGGTGTAGTCCTGGCAGAGTAGTGAGATAAAGGCTGTAAAGTGGTGGTAGGGGTTGCTGGCAGAGTGGTGAGAGGATGTGTTGGGGCTTCCTTCTTCACTGCACCAGAAAGGTGAAGGTGCTAACAGAATGGTGAGAGGATAGGCATAGGAAGTATTACTACTAGTAGTTTTGGAAGTGTGGCAAGGGTGGTCTGGTATTAACTGCATGTGCAGTAGTGGCACAAATTTCCATGAGCTCCAGAGCCGCAGGTATCCCCCTACCTTATAGTGGGGAAAACATGCAGTGTTAACAGACCTTGAACACCATAGAGTCACTGATGTAGGGCTTGTTTACCACACACCAAATTTGCCATAGATACTTGAAGGCGCTAATACCTAAAGTGACATTAAAGTCACATTACCCCCTGCACACCCCCCCCCCCCCCCCCCACACACACACACACATACACACTTGCTGCTTTAAATGCCTCTTGACCCAATCATCTTCTTCTTTCCAGTAGTTTTCAGCAATCCCTCCAACTTTGGTGCCGGTCTCTGATCCAGCACTGACGGCTGTGTCTTCTGTGTCCCACTTTGTCTGTCCGCGTGCACGCTGCCGGCTGCATGCATTGACATACACTGTGTCTCTCCTCTTCTCCTGGCCGAAAATCTCTACTGCGCGTGCGCCTGCCCCATCATCCTTCACAGACTAATTGTTATTTCAACTAAACAAAAATTTTATTTATCCCGAACTGACCAAGCTAATGAAACTAAAATGCCGTTTTACATCTGTAGTCTTCTTTTAATATAACTATAGGATGCAACCAATCAGATTTCAGTTTACAGTAGTCAGCTTACATTAACATCTAGGTGCATTATTGCCTGTTATTTCAGGTTTTTATTTTCTGTTTTGACACTCATCAGAATGTACTGCTTATGAATCTTTTTCACATCGTACTGCAAAGAAACAAAAGCATTGTGCGACTCCTTACTGGGGTATAGTATTATAATGTGAACTGCCTACATAGACATTCATTAATTTTTGACTGTCACTGTATTTACAGTACAACGAAAAATATGCAATACATTGTGCAGATGTGAATTGGTGCTTTTATATTGGCTGCTATATGCTACCACACTGTGCATGGCTCTGCTGTGCTTTCTTACTAAATGAGCTTGTAGAATCTGAAGGGTGTGTGATATTACAACAATCTGTCGTCATTATGACAGCCTTGCATTAAGACCTTCCATCATCTTGATACATTTGAGGGTGCTGTGACTGGTTTAACATATACACAGTACGTTTTAGAAATATCCATCATATTGCAAAATAGATTTAACTTGGCTTATTTTCTTGAAAGCGGCCAAGACTGCTGAGTTCTAGAGTTGTTCTTGAATTGTTTCATCAGGCTAAACCAGAGATACAGCACAGTATTCCTGAGTAGAACCACTCTCTTAGGGGTTTAATAAAGCTGTGCTATTTCAAGCAGCAAGTCTGTTAACATGGTTAGTATATAGTGGCAGTTTATGGAACTGGACAGGAATGTTTGTTTTATGAAATATGGACTATTCCAAGTGTGAGTTGGAGAACATTGTTGAGACATAATGGGGTTAGTTTACTAAAGGCAAATAGGTTGTTCACTGTGAAAGGGAGTTTTCTCTTTGTACAAGATTTTATCTTGGCTTATTGAATGTGGTGAAAATTCAACCTGCAAGAGTACCCAATCAGAGCTTCGCCACATTCACTAAGCTAATAGAAAATTCCCTTACAAAATGAAAATTCCCTTGCAAAGTTAAAAGCCTATTGGCTTTTAGTAAATGAATACCATATTATCTGATTAAAATGTTATAAACTTTCA
>NW_017307643.1:192483-247843 GCF_000935625.1 Nanorana parkeri
TCCTGGATAAATTCATTTAGAACAAAAAAAGTGATGGAGTCACATGAGGTGACAGCTTGTTATGTACTGTGGCAAATAGGTTACAATAAGTCCTTTTAGTCATACGTTGCTCTGTTGAAAGTACAGAATATATCATTTCTTATATTTGAATAAAACTGAAATTTAATAGAAAATTGCAGTAAGGTACATTTAGTAATTTGTCTGGGATTCTAATATAATGTTCTCCGCTGTACAAAATTGTAATTATTCGATACACCCATAAGCAGCAATTATTAGATGGAATAACACGTTGTAGACATAGTTCATAAGTGACATTAATACTATGAGAAGAGAAGTATTCAGTGGACAAATTAAAGCAAACACTTTCCAAAAAAAGAATACTTTATTCTTTTTTTTTTTTTTTCTTGCCTCCCAAAATATCCGACCTACCAGTAGTGTCAAATACAATGTATACCGTGATGTCTTTAACTGCACAAATGACTGCAACGTTGGCAAGCTTATTTTTAAAAAAAATTGAAGTCCCTCCTGCACAATTCCCAATTTTAGTTGGACAGTGATGTTATTGTTGGCAGGTCATACATGCAAATTAACAAATGAAAAGCAATAAAATGTTGGTATCATAAAGGGACAGCTAAGATAAGTATTTTGGTTATAGCTACATGCTAATGGACTGAATCGCCAACTAATGGACTGAATCACCACTTTCTCACACGTAGTCCAAGCTCTCACTGTAGTCCAAGCTTGGAGGGCAGCCTCGGGTAACAATGCTCCTCTAGAGATACAATGAAGTGAGTAAGCCTCGTCACCCTTGGATAGGAAGTGCGTTACTGACAGAATCACCAGGTGAAGAAAGAGGAAAAAAGAATCCTTAATAAATCAATCTAATGCAGTCACCACATCCAGGAACTGGTTAGTTACAATACAAAATATTTTTCTTTTTGGGTTTAGATACATGTTAAAGCCAATCTCTGGGCAAACAAAAAAGGTACCCTTGCAGTGGGGC
The DNA here is from genome assembly GCF_000935625.1 of Nanorana parkeri. NCBI lineage: Eukaryota > Metazoa > Chordata > Amphibia > Anura > Dicroglossidae > Nanorana > Nanorana parkeri. The sequence goes on from NW_017307643.1 coordinate 193,487, forward strand.
TACCCCCGCACTGCAAGTGTTAAGTGCTTGTTTTTTTTCTAGGGGGGTGGGGGGAGGAAAGCAGATTTACTTACCTGACCCCTGCCTCCTCCAGCAGTTGATGCTCTCTCTTTTACCCCTCTGCTCCGCTTGTGGAACTCCGCTCGGAGGCCTCCACACATCTAATGCAGGTCTATGGAACCTGCATTAGACGTGATGATGTCAGCGGTTCTTGGACATCCAGAGACCAGGGAAGAAGAGGCTGTGGGGACGGGCCTAACAGCCCTAAGAGAGTAGGCAGGAGTGGGGATCGGGTACTGCAAGGGTACTTTTTTTGTTTGCCCGGAGATGGACTTTAAGTTAATAAAGTATCTATACTGTCCAGTTTCATCTATGGCTATAAATCCTTTTAAGGGTCATTAAAAGAAGCAGGCACACCTAATTGCTGCAGGTTCAGGGGTAATATACTTATCTGCTAAAAACCCATTAGCACAAAAGTGTTGATAGGTTTTAGCAGATAAGATATGCTAAGAGGAGTTATTTGCACTGAAGATCACTGAAATATCATGGGCTGTATTCTGCAAACTTTATCTTGAAACTACTAAAACTAAATCTTGAAACTTTATCTTATAAAAACTTTATCTTGACATTTTTGAGAATAGGGTCAAAAAAGCACCCTCTCAAGTTACTGTATATTACATCAATGTCTCATGCAGTTCTGACTGTTAAGAGGTTTCATGTAAAGTAACCTTAAAATACACGCGGCCCAATTATTGTTCGCTTGCTCAGATGTCATCTTCGTACGCCTGTCTTTTGTTACTTTATAAGAGAGCTTTGATGCTTTGTGACTGATTCACTAATTAACTAATAACATATCATTTTCACTGGATCCTGTGAGTGCTGGGTAAGTGTTCCTTTCCGGAATCACTTGAAAGCTTGGCTTAACATGTTGGGGTCAGTTATACTTCCAGCAGCAAACTGTAACAGTTCATCTGTAAAATTTACAAACTTTAAAAAAATGTGATTCTACTTGACCATAAAGAGTTGTCAGGCAAACTTCTTCAGAGACTTCACATTGATGATGATCACTGTTCTTTCTGTGGTCTGGCACTCAGGTGACCCTTCATATGATTTTTCCATTACTAGGAAAAGCAATCAGAAAGCTTCAGCTGTGACTGGAATGGAAGAACATCTTTTTTGCTGGTGACAGAGTCATTTTGCAGTAGCATGACCCCACAGCTGGAACATTCAGAGCACCTTTTCATCTGAAATTTTGTTAGAAGAAATTTTAAGATACATTTATTTTTCACAGCGAGACATTTTCACCAATTTTGTTTTATGTGTTGATGAATACTTTCAGGTAACACAATATCACGACGTCATTTACATCCTACAGTTCCAGTTAAAGTAAAGTTAGGCTGAAGCTAGGATAAATGTATTAAAATGCATTGCGAGCAGCATCCATTTTTTTCATGGGAATTAGGTAAATAGCTTTTATGAATGAGCATTAAGTATACATTAACAGTTCCGTACCAGTGAGATGATGTACATTCACATAGTGTAATGATGTTCTCATGTAGTATCTGCAATGCCACCAGAAGCCAGCATACACCTCAAACCTCCACACATTATTTCTTTGCTTTGGAAGATTTGGTTTGCTTTGGTTCACTTTCTGGGGTTACCTAGACCACAGCCAAGCTCCCGGGCAAAGGATCCACCCTGCACCGCATGCATTTACAGAGGTTTTCACTATATCGTGTCACATGCACTTCACATATAAAGCTTTATTATACTAGCAACTTTGTAGCAGAGATTTGTAGCAGATGCATATCTCTCTGCTCATTTTCTATGGTTATTTGTAGCTGGGTACTTGCTGCTGTAACTGATTACAATGCTTCTCTAGCCAGTAGGGATTAGAGCAGTGGTTCTCAACCTGTGTAACCTCAGGACCCGAATTTGTCCTTGGTCATTAAGTCGTGACCCAAGTCACACTACAATGGAACATGCGGTATTGCGGTACAGCGTGTTCCTTTGCGTGCGATTGAACTGTGGGTGGGAGGTGAGTTTGGGGTGTCATTCAAATAAAAGGCAACACAATGCACCGGAATGCGTGCGATTGCATGGTAAGGAGCGGTAATGGCACAGGACTGTTCGATTAACACACTGTACTAGTGTGAACGGGCCATCAAAAACACTGCCAGACACACACAACCACAGGCACAATCTTATACACACATACTCCCCAAAATAATGTTTTTCCTTTTTTATTTAAGAGCTACCCAGTCTCCATACCTTACGAGAAATTAAGTGGATCCTCAGCAGGGGGTCCAATGTGGGCTGCAGTGCTGTGATGGAGCTCCATCCATATGTGCATTGCTTGTACACTCCCTTGGGCACCCTGTAGAGGAGCCGGGAGCCAGGATGTGACATCACTCCAGGCCAGGCACCTCTATAGGGAACGTGAGGGAGCTATAAGCAACGTACATATGGATGGAGCTCCCTTGAGACCATAGCTCCAGCTCACCCAACCTCAAGCTGACACACGGCGCAGGGCAGCATATTTTGAATGGCTGCTTGGTGCGAGAAATGGCAGTGCTGTGCTAGGGGGAGGCTGAGAAGCCTCTCACCTAGAAAAGTGGAAGGCATGCGGCGACCCACTGAACACAAGGTCGAGACTCACTTTTGGGTCATGACCCACCAGTTGGGAACCGAGGGATTAACCAATGGAGAATCTGACTTTTTCTTTACAAACTTTAATGCAAATCTTTTCAAAAGTTTGCAAACTTTTCTACCGATCCCATTGAAGCATGGGTAAAATCTTATTTATTCAATTCTGGCCATTTCTACGGCTAATATGCAAGCAAACAAAAGGGTTGGGGAGCCAGATACTGCCATGGAGGTTATGTTCCAATACCTAAATAAAATATAAAAAAATAAAGTCTCTCACCACATACAAATTTGTCAGCTTGTCCTAACCGCTCCAAAACACTGCCAATATGGCTGCTTTGAGCCCACCATTTTATTGAAAGATGGCTGGGTTATGCATTCCTTCAAATTATTGGCTCTCATGACTCAGCTGACTGGGGCAAAGGATGTGCACTGCATTACAGATTGTACCTAATTTGTGCCAGTAAATCTGCAAAGTTTTTGGCCAAAAGTTCATGATTCACAAATTGCAAATCCCAGGGATTCGTTAAAGCAGAATACCCGGCAACATTTCTATTAACTCTTCCAGTGGGACTACCACCACACTGCAAGGGTTAACTAGTCATTTATGCCTAAGGACTAGTTTTATTCACCCGATCCTTCAGGGCGGCCAGCTGAACAGCGCTCTCTCCAGCCTGTCTCTTTCTCTGCTGCAGTAATGGTATGTCCCTCGGTGTCCTCACGTCCCATACACAGCATATAGGATGTGATGATTCAAGGATCCTTAGAATGCTGAAGTGGAGAGGGAGCGTGGCTGGAAGGAGCGGTCTAAGGTTCTTTGAGGTTCAGGTGAGTATAACTTTTTTATTTTAGTCTCTAGACACACTAGAGCCTAGACACTTCTGTGTGTCTAGGGACTAAAACACAAACAAGCTGTTAACGCTTGCAGTGCAGGGGTAGCTCCACTGCAAAGGTTAATACAAATGTTGCCCGGGGGTTCTTATTTAAGAACTCATGGTAGCGCTGAACCCAAACCTCATGCCAACTAGCCATTTACAAATTGCTGGCCTGCTAAGGTCATCAACAGCTGCACTAGATAAAATGACTAGGTACAGAAGCTGATGATTATGTAGCTAGCTTAAAATGTTGTTAAAAAAAAGTCAATCAGCAACTGACCTAAAAATCTCTGGCAACTTCTGCAAAGCAGTGCATGCGTTAACTGAAATACATTTTTCCTAGTAACAAATACTAGCAATTTCCTAGCAAGAATATGCTAAAAATTGTTTCTACAAAATCAAAATTGTGCAAAGGGACAGTATTACAGCCTGCTCGAGCTTCCTCCAGCCGTGAGAACAAGAGGACTGTGACAGCTGAGGTAACTACATGTCATTATAGAATATTGAATAGAACATGGCTGAATTTGAAAGTTGCAAGTTCAACTACGGTATATTCAATGAAATGTTCTATAATGGCATTGTATTACTAGAAAACTACAAGTCGGCAGTTCAGCTGGGACTTGTAGTTCCCTGTATGATAGAAGGCTGTTTTAATTACTGTCCTCATGAAAATACTAGTAATACAATGCCCGGTAGCCGCAGAGACACCGACATTGCCTCCTGGGACTACAGCTCCCAGCAGGCCAATGCTGCGCAGCAGGGGGGCCCTTCATGGTTTGCACCGAGGCCCTGAGGTTTCTAGTTATGCCTCTGCAGTGAGCCATTGTGGTATTCAGCAATCTGGGGCTAAGTTTTAACCACCTCCTTTTCATAGAGCATTTAACAAAATCACTGGCAGTATTGTGTCTGGTGTCTAAAATACAGCTTAAAACTGTTTCTGGTTTGTCTCTTGATTATGGGGCCTTAGAGGGTGGCCTGTAGTAGTAAAGGATGCACAAGTCTACATTGGTTTATCTTATATATTACAAATTATTTTTTAAGCACAATTTATATTTAGCTTTAAAGCTGAACTTAAACTGGGCTCCCTTCAGCCACCTTGATTGGCTGGGTTTTTTTCTCTCCCGTTCATTGAAGGACACAGGGCAACAGATCGTAGATCCTGAATGGTAGGGTATATCGCCACCTGCAGGAGTAGGACGCTAGGCACATAACAAAAAGACAAGACAGCCTAGGGGCGGCCCCTGCTGGTGGCCCAACCCCAGCTGGCTTTGACGGCGTGGCTGTTGAGAGCCAGGTCCTGAAGGACCGGGGGTTGTCCGATGCGGTCATTTCCACTATGCTCAGAGCGCGCAAAGCGGTTTCTAGAAAAATTTACCATCGCACGTGGAGGGCCTATTTTGCCTGGTGTGGGGCTGGGGCCTTGTCCCCACGTTTATTCTCCATGTGCAGAATCCTTGCGTTCCTGCAGCGCGGGGTGGCACAGGGGCTGGCCTTGAGTACTGTGAAGGGCCAAATCTCTGCCTTGGCGGTGCTTTTCCGGCGGCCTTTGGCGTCTAATACTCTGGTTCGCACCTTTGTTCAGGGGGTGACGCGCATTGCTCCCCCTGTCCGCGCGCCTTTGGCTCCGTGGGATTTAAATCTCGTACTTTCAGTGTTGAAGGAATCCCCGTTTGAACCTCTTCGGGAGATTCCGCTTATATCTTTGTCACAGAAAGTGGCCTTTTGGTGGCCATCACTTCCGTTCGGCGGGTGTCGGAGTTGGCTGCCTTGTCCTGCAAGTCCCCGTTGCTGGTTTTGCATCGGGACAAGGCGGTTCTCCGTCCTCGGCCGGCGTTCCTGCCGAAGGTTGTGTCGGCATTCCATCTGAATGAGGACATTGTCTTGCCTTCCCTGTGTCCGAAGCCGGTCCATAGGAAGGAGCGTGCGCTCCACTGTTTGGATGTGGTTCGCGCTCTTCGTGTTTGTTTGGAAGCCGCGGCTTCTTTCTGCGAGACCGACTCCCTGTTCGTGCTCACAGAGGGTCCTCGTAAGGGTCGGGCTGCGTCGGCGGCTACCATCTCTAGGTGGATACGTAATGATGTGACCTAAGGGGCGTGAGCCTCCATTTCCTGTCACTGCCCATTTTATTGGGGCTTCCTGGGCTTTCCGCCATGGGGCCTCTGTTTCTCAGGTTTGTAAGGCCGCTACTTGGTCTTCTGTTAACACCTTTGTTAAGTTTTACAAGGTGGATGTTTTTGGCATCGGCGGATGCTGGTTTGGGGCGCAAAGTGTTGCAGGCGGCTGTTTGAGGTGTCCTTTGGGTGTTTTGTTGTTGTTGCCCATCCCTCAGTGTGTACTGCTTGGTGACGTCCCTACCATTCAGGATCTACGATCTGTTGCCCTGTGTCCTTCAATGAACGGGAGAGAAAATAGGATTTTTGTACTCACCGTAAAATCCTTTTCTCTCCGTTCATTGAAGGACACAGGTCCCGCCCTCTATTTTGGGTGTGTACTCCTAACTGCTTGTTACTTACTGGAGACTTGTCAGCAAGTGAGGGGTTGGGCCACCAGCAGGGGCCGCCCCTAGGCTGTGTTGTCTTTTTGTTATGTGCCTAGTGTCCTATTCCTGCAGGTGGCAATATACCCTACCATTCAGGATCTACGATCTGTTGCCCTGTGTCCTTCAATGAACGGAGAGAAAAGGATTTTACGGTGAGTACAAAAATCCTATTTTTTTTATTCTGGCCCCCATGGCATGCTTGTACAATGTGCTGCACATGGGTGGCTTAGGGTTCGTTCACACCACATGCAGTGGGTTCTGGTCTGATTCTGGCCGGAACGCACTGCATCGTATTGCGGCCTGCTCCATTTTTTGTAAGGCAGGAGGGGGCGTGGTGGGCCATTGAAGTGAATGGCACCGCAGCTACACTCCCCGGCCACAATGCGATCGCCCGCACAGGATCACAAGCCACATTGTGCCTGCCATCCGGTCTGGTGCGGTGCAATCAAAATAGTGCTTGCAGCATTTTGATCGCACCGGACCGCAGGCACAATGTGCCTTGCAATCCCGTGCGGGCAATCGCATCACGGCTGGAGGGCGTGGCTACGGTGCCATTCACTTCAATGGGCCGCCACGCCCCCTACTGCCCCACAAAAAAGTGAGCTGGCCGCAATACGATGCAGTGCGTTCCGGCCAGAATCGGACCGGAACGCACTGCATATGGTGTGAACTGGCCCTTAGTGTACAATTAGAAAAATAAACTGCTAGCAGAAAGGGAAGTTGCATACAGAGTTTATTCTGCAATAAAAAGCTACTTGATAGCATTTAAAGCAGAATTCCAGCAAATCTTTTCCCTCCACCCTCCCTATATAGCCCCCTCTCCATTTAAAAAAAAAAAAATATGATTTATACATACCTTTATTCACAGTGCAGAGCCCCGCTTCAAGTGTAGTTTTTTTTATACTTTTTCCCAGAGTTCATAATTAAAAATAATCTAGAAATGAATGATAATGATCAGCATGAGATATCAGCATGTGACGCATCTGTTTTTTTTTCCAAAGATGCATGTACACTTTAAAGTGTAAAAAAAAAAAAAAAAGATTAATAGGCAAAAATAACTCTTTTCCGTGCAGCATCGAACGTTTGTAAGAAGAATGGGGGGTGACTGCTGTTCGGACGTCATATGGTAGCAGCAGAGAAGGTGCTTATGTAAGAAGGAGTTATGCAAGCACTTTCTTTTTTACTGTAGCACTACAAAAAAAATGTACAGGGACTTTACAACATCACCATTGAACATGCTGCGAAGTGCGAACTATGACTTAATATAAGGAATCGCATCCATTGGTATTTGTCCATAATAAAACTTTAACAGCTATAGACAGAAATGTATAAAAGGTACTGGCTACAATGAGTGAACAAATTAATTTCAGAATTACTCTTACACAACCCCAGGAAACATTCATCAAAAGTGTATAACTAGCTAAGGACGTGAGTTGCAGTTTAAGTAACAGTCTGACCACTGAACGCTTTTATTTTCACCCCAGCAGTCCCACACACTCATGTCCCATACACTTGTATTATTTTAACCAATGGAAAATCCCATATACAGATGTGGACAAATTTGTTGGCACCCTTACAGCTCAATAAATCAACGCTTCATTCCACCTAAAAAGTGATTACATTAACCACTTCAAGACAAGGTGTTTAGACCCCCTTCCTGGCCAGGCCATTTTTCAGTATTCAGCGGTGCGGTACTTTGACTGACGTTTATTCCGTCATGCAACGCTGTACTGAAATGAATTTTATACCATTTTTAGGGACAGCTAGAGCTTTCTTTTGGTGGTATTTAATCACCACTGGGGGTTTTATTTTTTACTATAATTAGGAAAAATTACAGAACATTTTGGGAAAAAAAGTTTTTTTTTTACATTGTTAGGAAACATTTATTATTACCCAATTTTTGGTAAAATATAAAAGATCGGGTCACGTCGGGTAAATAGACACCAAACATGTCAAGCTTTAAAATTGCGCGCACCCGCGAAATCGCAGAAAACTACCATACCCAAAATTGGCCATAGGCGGCGCTTTAAAAGCTTTTACCGCTCATCAGTTTAGTGTTATCAGTGATTGATGGCCCTAGACTTATTGCTCTCACTCCGACGTTCGCGGCGATATGTAACATGTGCGGCGTAATGGGCGCAATCGTCTTTTTTTAACGTATGCGCCCCCGACGCATGTTTGCATGTGTGGGTGGGGACTTTTAAAAAAAAATTTGTTTTTTATTCTTTTTTATGTGTATCACATAGGGGAGTTTAATTAGCCCCCGTATGTGATAGCAAAATATGTGACAGGTCCTCTTTATGGAGACATCAGGGGTCTCCATGTTTTTAAATAACGGCCATGTCTCGCCTGAGGGGCGTGTCTGAGCGGACGTCTAAAGACGCCCGCTCAGATCTAGAGACCTCACGGCCGGCCGTTTTTTTACAACGGTCGGCCCTGAGGTGGTTAAAGGAGAACTATGAGGTGAGTGATTTTCACTCACCTCATAGTTCGAGCCGACGTGTGACAATGAAACTGTCACACATCGGCTCAATAGATCGGGAAGTGAGCAAACACATACCGTCGCTTGCTCACTTCTCAATCATGTCCCTGCAGAGAGCCGTGACTGGCTCTGAAAATGAAAGGGAAAAACTGATTGTTTGCTATGGGAAACTGCTCCAGATTCTATCTGCTCCAGTTTTGATAAATTCCCCTCACTGTGTTTGTCCTGCTATTGTTTAATTATTGTGTTCATTACTCCATTTAATTGGACTTTCCAGCAGACTTTCAATATACTTTATAACTTAATAATAGTTAAAACCCATGGGGACTGTGAGTCTTTTACAGTGTTCACACTGCTAGTAAAGATAATGGTGAGTGCAGAACATAGTATGTTGTTTAAAGTGAGGTGTGGTGGCAGTCAATTTTAAATGTGATTTTCTTTTTTTATTGTAATGCTGTGTGTGTCCCTGCTCTTGAATTACAAGCTCTATTTGTCCGGGTGACCTTTGACACCTGGACATAAAGTTATAACTATCAAGAACTTTACAGTTGTCACAGGAACAAGAATAGAGTGGGAAATTTTCCAGTGTGGAAACCTCTTCCATTGACAGATGTCTAACGTTTGCATTTCCACTTGCTTTGGAGAGGTTTCCAATTATACAAACTTTTGTATCTGGGGCAGAAATTAATGGGAAATCTTGATGGAACACAGACATAAAATCCTTGTGCACAAAGTCAAATTTGAGTGCCAAATAAAGGTCCGAGGATCCAAAAGCTTTAAAATATTGATATTTGTTCACAAAGAGACCATACAAACAGCCATCCTGGTTTAAAGAACTCCCCCTTCAGGTTTTAGGTATGATGACAAGGATTTTGAGGACTTAAGTCGCACAACTACCAGGTTTCAATTGATTGCTACATTAGAAATCGAAAATGACAAATATCAGTGACTCAATGGATCAGCAATAATAAGGTTACTGTTGATCCACTGATCTTTGTCATATCCAATTTTTCATGCACCAAACAAAACCTTTGCCACTTTTGAGTCTCAAATCTTTCCATCATACATTATGTCTGAAGAAGTGGGGGAGATCTTTAAACCCCCAAAATGCTTTGGCTGTTCTGTGTTGTCTTATTGTGAACAAATATCAGTATTAAAATCTTTTGCTCTTTCGAACCTTTGTTTGGTGCTCTCATTGGACTTTGTACTCTTGAATCCTCGAATTGTGTGCCATAGGTCTCCTATCCCTGCCCTATGCTATTCAAAACTAGAAAAAGGTTTAAAATGATCTTCTTGTCTAAACTGCTATATTGTGTATTATGTTACAACTGAAATGTACAAACTCACTTCTACATCACAGCTATCCATCCTAAACATGCCCTTCACATGAACAGTGCTGAACAAAAGTGATCATTGCAATGTTAAACATATGTAATATATACAGGATTTAGATTAAACAAAAAGTAAGAATCATCTGCCAAAAAAAATTGTTTTTCTCAGTTGTGTTTATTGATTTTTTTTTTATTGATTTTTTTTAAATAATCGTGCAACATAGAAACTGACTTTCAGGGAACTTTGACACCACTATGGGATCATCTAATTTCTGGTTGAACATGCATAACGGACTGCTCGATAACTTAGATTTTCTAAAATCTTGTCTTCTTCTCCCATGTATGATTTATTGGTATCATAGAATTGTCTGCTTTTTCATCAGACAACATCTCAGTCAACAAAAGAAACATATGGCATAAACCTCTCAGAAGCTATTTCAGAGACTGATCTACAAATTTACACAAGGTAATAATATATGGTATTCCACAGTTATATGATGTGATATGATATATGATGTGCTGTGATCTGTGTCATAGTATTGTGTCATAGTATTGTAGACTAAATGAAAATATCTGCTCATCAGTGATATGGCGTAGGCTTTTAAACTATTCTCAAGCAGCTTTACCCACAAAGAGCTCTTAACCCTGAAGTTGCAATCATTGAGTGCAGTATCCCATAAAAACAAATCAGAATTAATCTTTTAGTGGTATGAATTCTAATTGGACCAGCAGCTAGGAATTAGCACTTAAAATTGAAATGTCCTTTACTGAATAAGACTGAAACCTGCATACTGTAAGTTGTCTTAGTTTAAAAAGTCATTAAGGTCTGCTAGGCTTATCTGCAGAGAATGCTTACCTCAAACACTTTTGAACAATTGTTTATGACAAGCTTATGGGCTTGGCAAGGCTAAGGCAACACAGAAGTCGAAGCTGCTATTGTACAGTACAAAATGTAGAGTATTTCTGTTACTTTCCTAGCACCTCTATTACCTCTTTTGTATTCTCTTGTTTTCCATTGTGTCAGCATTTTGAAATGTATTGGGATTGCTTTATAAAAAATTGAGGAATACTAGGGTTGTTACCTATAGCAAACAATCAGATGTTGGTGTTAATTATCTTGCTTTTTAGTAGAATAATCAAACACAACACTGCATGCCGTATGGAATATTTCCATGAAACTTACTCTAGCAGCATGGTAGTTATGATAGCTTTGGTGAAATTCTGTAGAAACCGATAATATCAGCAATTTACAGATTTAAAGGAGAACTATGAGTGCTTTTCACTCAGCTCATAGTTCTAGCCGATCTGTGACTATGAGACTGTCACAGGTCGGCTCAGTAGATCGGGAGGTGAGCGAACACGTGCCGGTGTTCGCTCACTTTTCGACCCTGTCACGGCTCTCTGCCGTGACAGGGGAGGGGATGGATTCCCCCCTTCCCGCTCCCATCCGCCAGCGCTGACTGGCGGAACGGACGGGGGAGGGGGCAGGTACAGCTGGCTCTGCCTCTAGATAGGCAGAGCCAGCTGTCACTCACGCAGCTGGGCGGATCTCGACATCGATGTCAGGATCCGCTCCGGCTGCGGCGTCTCAGTATACCACGAGCTGTAGCTCGCGGTATACTGAGCTTAGGGTGACGGGAGGACGCTAGTTTGTGTCCTCCCGTTTCCCTAAGGAGAACTATGGGGAAAAGCCCTGACCCCATAGTTCTCCTTTAAGATGTCATTAAGACTTAACTGACTTTTTGCTTTTACTGTGGAACTGTTGTCTCTGTAGCAATTTGGCAAGAGTCCCCAATTGTTCATCTAGTTTTTTGGCCTCCACGTTTCTCTAACTCCTCAAGTGTTTATTTTAGACTACAAATTCCACCAGAGGAGAGGCTTTTGTCTATAAAAAGGAAATGTTCTGATATATATTGTGAAGGTGGGAAATTGCTGCTGAAGTAGATTGTGATGGCCAATAACATATTTGAGCATAAATATGGATTGGATGCCTTGCGTGCTAGGAATGGCTTCTCCAGCTATAATTATGTTGGGTTGAGCAATGTGGAGCCTGATCCATGGTGTTGATTTAGCTGTGATGGACAGGTCCAGGAAGGATTTTCCCCCTGGTTGAGGATAAAGCTTGGGAGTTTTATTATTGTGTTCTTTTGTATAAATGTGATTAGTACAAAAAATTAAATTATGTTGCACTATAACTTTTTTAAGCCTTGGTTACTATACTATCCAGAGCATACATCTAAAAGAATGGTTTTATGTTACTTTCATTAAAGCCTATTGAATATGACAGGGTTTTTTATTGCTAGTATTGGAGCTGGGTTTATGGACTATCCCAGCAGTACTTTTTGAAGAGTTTGTTTCATGCTTCACATGTTTAAACTAATAACCTTAGCCATTCTTTAAACTTAACTTAATCCCGACAATTTCTTATGAATAAAGAATGCTTCAAATATCTATTCACTAAGGTTTTATTGATTGCTTTAGGTTTGTGCATTTGGGACTTTGCCAACATAAACCAGAGAGAAGAAGCCTAAAACCTACCCCATGGCCTATGGACACCATTGCAAAACTGTAAGTATTTAATATTATAGCTGAACAAAACTGTTTTATAAATTGTTTGTGCATAGAAGACTGTTTTAGTGCAGACTGTTTGGGCTGATAGATTTGTGTTAAAAAGATTTAAACTGTTAGGCAATCATTTGTCTGAGGCAGGTCTTCTGTACCAGTGTTTCTCAACCTTTTTTTTTTTTTTGAGTACAGCACACTTTGAAAGTATGCAAAATCTCCAGGCACCCCAGTCTGAAATGTAAATGTTACTTACCGTATTTGCCGGTGTATAAGACGACTCGGCGTATAAGACGACCCCCCACTTTTTGTGTTAAAATATAGGTTTTGGGCTATACTCGTCGTATAAGACGAGTATAGCCCAAAATAATGTTTAAATGCACCCACTAACCTCCATGGCGGTATTCCCGAGTGTGGCTCGGGGTTAATTTTCAGTACCATAAGTGGTAACCCCGAGCCACACTCGGGATTGCAGTCTCTTACCTTGTCCACGATCCCCGCAGTGTCCTCCATCTTCCGGGTTCCGTCCTTCAGCTACATACAGTATACCACGCTGGCTTTGTATTAATGAATACAAAGCCTGCCGTGATTGGCTCAGCGCGGTATACTGTATGTAGCCAAAGCTACATACAGTATACCCGACATATAAGACGACCCCCGATTTTCAGGCGATGTTTTTGGGTCTAAAAACCCGTCTTATAAGCCAGCAAATACGCTACCATCAACGAGAAACCTGAGCCTGCAATGATGCACACAACAGCCCTGGAGTCAAGAAATAAGGGAAAGTCTCCCCAGTGGGGTCACGCAAATAAAAACCTGGGAGACTTTTCCTCACTCTATCTAGAACAAAATAAAAGGGGAGCTGGATTTAGGCTTTAATGCCAGCATGTTGGGACCTTTTGTTCCACAGCAGCTGTCTAGTTCTAGCCTGGATCCTAAATATTAGGATTTATATGTGAATTACGACCGGCTAGGAGGGATGGAAGTGGTGGGGAACCTCCTGATAACACACAGCAATGACAAAATCTGAGCAGAGTCCATTCTTTACACAGATCTGACGCACCTACAGCACAGTGTCCCCCCTCCCTCTCCACTATACCTGCCTGGTGCACAGACCCAGAGAGGCACCAGCTACAGATCAGGATTAATCTGCAGCCCCCTCTTGCCTGGCCATCACTACTAGACACAGCCTCCGTCCATCGTACCTCCCCCTGATGGCCGGAGGAGCAAACATCACCACCCAAGAGCTCATCCACAGCGCTCTGTACAGCTGATCACCCAACTGATTCCTAGCAACCAATGATGTCAAAGATGTCTGCGGCAGCCACAGTTTAAGATTTTGCTACTGTAAGTGAGCAGAGGAGAGATGGGAGAGGAGGATTTACTGGATCCTAAAGTCTGGGCAATAAAAAATTTAGGCACTGACTTTTTTTTCTTTTATTTTGCTGCGGCACACCTGATGAACTCAGACTGGCACCCCAGTTGAGAAACACTGTTCTGTACCACAGCTTTATACTATATATAAAGCCCAAATGACAAGTGTAGTAGGTTTGTTATCCAAGCAGCTTTCTTCTTTTAAAATAATTAAAATGATTCCGACTGGTTGATATGGGATGCTGTGCATTCCTTATTGTCTTTTACTTATCAAAAATGTATTCAATGTTATTGCATCGTGAGATCTCCTAATGTCTTGGTCCTTTTTTGATGATCAGTGGATCCATAGATATTTGACTTGGTTTTTGAGGATGCAAGTTCTTAGCTTTTTTTATCTTTACTTCACTATTTAGTAAGTAAATTATACAGGTCAAGAGTCTTGACTTTACTAATTGCTTGCTTGTTAAGTAAGATTAAAACAAATTCCACCAGTGCATGAACCTGGGAGATATAATATTTCTTTCCTGACTGTAGATAAAATAACCTGCATAATTACAGGAAGACTAGCCAGAACTCATGTTTTCCATATATACAGCAGGCAAGTGACACAGAAAAGTACTGAAACCATGAAATTGAAATAATAGCCAGGCAACTGCAATTTTTCGAAGGCGAGGCCAGCAGTGGCAGCCATCATATTTCTCTCATTGCAGCTTTGTAAATGTTATTGAACGCTCAACTTTAAGAGAGTAGAAGCTTTCCTTAACCAGTTACCATTGCCGTTTTTTAGCTTAGCAGTTTAAAAGAAGAAAAAAAAAGAAACCTGGAGAAAAACAGCTGGTGCTTCCAAACTTTTAAATATAGTGTCATAATTTATTTTTATGAGTGTATTCATTGAATGATAGCAGGTGAAAGAATGATCCCTGTAAAAATTCAAAGCATCAATCTTTTTAAAAGAGATGTCACAGCCAAGTAAGTCTACAATACATCAACCACTCAGCAGTTGTCTTGATTCAATAAAATACATAGCAATGTGGTTACACAGTAGAGATGCAAATCATTTAGATCACACTTTGTAAGTCCATACTCTTTTAATTAGGGATGTCCCGATACCACTTTTTTTAGACCAAGTACAAGTACTGCCCCTCATGTACTCGCCGATACCAATTAACAATACGTTTTCTTAAAAAGGGACAGGTGACTTTTTTCTAAAACATTACAGACTAATGATTTTAGGGCAGTTACTTTATAATTCTGAAAAAAATTAAGTAAACCTATTATTGTCGAGCTAAAGAAATATATACAGTATATTGCCATAAAGTATACTCAATATATAAATGATGTGGTGCAATACCAAGTGTACAACCAGTACATGCGTGTACAATAACATCTTCAATGAAAAAATCTGAACAATTTCAGTTAGTACAATTCAGTCCCAATCTGAATCCGTCTATAACTCAATCTCCAAACAGTCTATATCTTCATCAACGCAAAACATCATGTGCTCCAATACCACACACTGTATGTAATGATCACTCGTTTCCCGCACCCGAAAATATTCCTGCACCATAAGGAATGAGCGAATATTCAAAGGTGTGGGTAAAATCGAGTGATCATTACACACAGCCACAACATATGAGGATAGTCTCTGCAGAATGTTCGAACCGGCTCATAATAATTAAAGAGGGAAAATGTAAAGTAACTCACCTATTGTCACTCACATATAAACAAGTGTGTTGTCACTCAGATATACACAGGTGTGTTGTCACTCACATATACACAGGTGTGTTGTCACTCACATATACACAGGTGTGTTGTCACTCACATATACACAGGTGTGTTGTCACTCACATATACACAGGTGTGTTGTCACTCACATATACACAGGTGTGTTGTTACTCACATATACACAAGTGTGTTGTCACTCACATATACACAGGTGGTGTTGTCACTCACATATACACAGGTGGTGTTGTCACTCACATATAAAGAGGTGTGTTGTCACTCACATATACACAGGTGTGTCTGCGCTGTCCAGGGGGTTCCAAGGCAAATCTCTCTGGCTGGCTTGTGGGAGGTGGCACTGTGAGGTCCCTGGAGAGTTCACACTCCAAGCCCGATCTCTGTGGGTAGCTTGTGGGAGGCGGCACTGTGAGGTCCTGGCAGGGCTCTGACTCAGAGTCCTATGTCTGTGAATACCTTGTGGGAGGTGGCACTGTGAGGTCCTGGAAGGGCTACAAATCTGATCTCGATCTCTCTGGCTGGCTTTTGGGAGATGGCAGGGTGAGTTGACACGCAGGTGAAGCTATATAAAGTGCCGTTACTGGCGCTATGCATTGGGGCATTTTCACGAGTACAAGTACTCATTAAAATGCCCTGTATCGGCCCCGATACCGGTACTAGTATCGGTATCGGGACATCCCTACTTTTAATCTTCCAATAAGCATTTGAGACCAAGAAGAGGTTAACATCGGATGGTTCTGCCTTTGTGAAAATGACATTTTATCCTAATGAAATAAGAAGGGGGGATATGAGTAGTAAAATGCTAGAAAATCTGAAATCTGTTACCATGGCAGCTCCATTCCTTGGAGTGCAGAGACGCTTTTTAATGTTTGTTGTTGCCGATGCACATTAGCTGGAGATTCACTTTATAAATGTAAAATTCAGCACTCTGTTTTGTGCTTTTCCGACCCTGCATTTATGTATTTTAGAGAGGCTTGATACCTCAGTTTTTTGCTGGAAATAAATTGCCTTATTCCGTTTGAGGTAAAATACTGCACAGGTAGACTGGAGATAACAGTATCCTTGTTAACGAGCAGGAAATACTAATTTACCTGACAGGTTTTATATTTATATTGATGTGCCCAAAAAGCTTATTAGACATGTGAGTTCAAACTAAATATAAATAGCCGCACTATGAACAGATAGAAATGATCTGTAATTGAGAATCTCCTTACTTGCCTGTCAAATTAGATTTTTGTCACCAGGTTTCCTGATAATGACTTCTTGTATGGGGATCAAACAAGTGCCCCCCTATTTATTATGCGGTTGAAAAATCTGTGCACACAATAATTGCACTTACTCCTTTATGTGGACATTCTGCAATGACTTCCAATGTCCCTAAAGCATCTGGATGTTCAGCATACAGGTGAAACTCGAATAATTAGAATATCGTGCAAAGTTCATTTATTTCACTAATGCAACTTAAAAGGTGAAACTAATATATGAGATAGACTCATTACATGCAAAGCAAGATAATTCAAGCCCTGATTTGTCATAATTGTGATGATTATGGCCTACAGCTCATGAAAACCCTAAGAACCCCAAATCCACAACCTCAAAAAAGTAGATTATTACATGCAATCAATAAAACAAAGATTGTACATAGAACAATATCGGACCTCTGAAAAGTACAAGCATGCATATGTACTCAGTACTTGGTTTGGGCCCCTTTTGCAGCACTTACTGCAATTACTTTTGCACGATATTCTAATTTTTCGAGTTTCACCTGTATGCTATGAGCATCCAGGACTGTTAGCTTCAGCTGAATGTTTGAAAGGTGATGGAACCACAATAATCAGCCCATGGCATTTTGTGAATAAAACATTAAAAAGGTGGCAATTGATATAATTGCAGCAATTTTATTAGTTGTGTTAAAAGCATATTTAAATAATGCACTAGGAAATGCCCTTTTTAATTTGAAATATAAACACATAGGGGTAGATTTATAAATAGCTCAGCGAACAGCTCTGCGAACAAGAGTCATGGTGCATTATGGCCACTATCTTGAGCTGAGGAGCTCAAGATCACAACTGCATTAAAGAGCATTAGAAATTTACAACTGTAAAAAGCATTCAAAAACACAACTACTTTTTATACGCAAATTAATCCTACACTACTTGATTTAGATAGAGGCCAGCAAACTGTCACAGCACAGGAACTTAGTACACAAAGCAGTTAAGCGTCTTATGACTATACACTTAATCACCCTTGATTTATAGATCAAACAGAAATGTGGACAAGTCAAACACTTGATTGATTATTTCACTGCTATCGTAAAGTCATTCTGATTGGCTTTAAACTGTTCTGTATGAGAGGAAGTAGAGAGTGGCTTTAAACTGTTCTGTATGAGAGGAAGTAGAGAGTCTCTTGATTTGGTGTTTTGTTTCTCTCTGCACCTCTCCATATATCATGTTCAAATGTGTTATCCATTTAAACCTCTGACTTTCAGCCTGATGGCACTGAGTTGGAAAATATTTCCTGCTCAGGAGCAGTAGGATTATTTTTAAGCACAGAGAGGTTGGTATGGTTAATATACCGTATTTTTCGCTCCATAAGACGCACTTTTTTCCCCCCAAAAGGAGGGGGGAAATGTGCCTCCGTCTTATGGAGCGAATCCCGCCGCCCGAGACATGCAGTTTCGGGCGCCAGGCGAGTAGTAGGCGCCCTTACTTGTTTAATACGAGTGATCTAATGAGATCACTCGTATTAAAGCCGAGCAGCGGCAGCGGCGATCGAATTCAGCAGTAGGAGCTACTGCTTGTTTAATACGAGTGATCTAATGAGACAGGGAACTGCTATTTTCAAAAGGAAAACAGCAATGGCAGCTTCCACCCTTCTCTATTATCAGGTTTCCTTCAAGTAAAAAAACACTCCCTAGCATCATGATAAACCTGCTACCAAAGTCTGCATAACTGTAGTAATTGTCTGTTCAGGATCCCAGGTGCAGGGGTCACAAATAAACACAAAGCCCTTGCAAATCCCTTGCTAAATGCGAGGAAGTAATATTTGCAATATGTATAGTATATTTTATTATGTGTGTAACTTACTGAACAAATTCTCAACTATAGCTGTTCTGCCACTGATATTATGACCTGGCTCTAAGACCAGAGTTTGGGGAACAGTTGATGTGTCTTTGCTTATAAACTCACTAGTTGCCATAGATTTTTACACTTCTTTAACTGCTAGCACAAGGAAGCTTCCAAACATTTTTGGCTGTAAACATTGGACTACCTGGACAATATTGTGTGGGTTTGGCAGGGTGTTCATAATACAGTACTTACATTGCCTGAAGTCACTGATTTTCTGAACACGTGAAGTTAACTTGAGGTGGAGAGATTACACTTACAAAAAAGATTACACTAAGGCCTCATTCACACGAGAAAAAGCCAGCACGTACACCTCTGTGCTGCGTGCACGGGCAGCTCCCGGGAAGGACGGGGGCTGCCCGTTATTACTACGCAGCCCCTGTCCTCTATGAGAGTGCGCGGCCGTACACTCACCCCAAGTGCAGGTCCGTACGGGTGCAGGTGTCCCGGCTCGGACACAGACAGGATCCATCCTGTCAGCTTATGAGTACGGACACCCTCACAGACGTGCAGGGCAGGTGAGCGTAGGGCGGCATACGGCTGCGTACTCTCATAGAGAAGGACAGGTGCTGCGTAGTAATCACACGCATCCCCTGTCCTTCCCAGGAGCTGCCTGATACGGCGGTGGTGTACGTGCCGGCTTTTTCTCATGTGAATGAAGCCTTAGACAAAACGGTTACAGGTGGATAGATTACACTTACAAAAAAGATTTACACTTAGACAAAACAGTTACATCTACCTGAGGAACACAAAGCTAATTTAGCGTTAATGCCCACTGTGAGATTTGCGCTCCATGTACTCACAGCTTACTTGCTAGGACATGTTACTCACCATTTCATTAAATGCAGCATCTTGCACTGCTTTATTACACACTCGGTCTCATGCCTATGCTACACCCAGTGCTTCATACATCTAAATTATCAGCAGTGTGTCACGCCTGTATTATATGAAGTGATTTGCATCTCTCTTAATAAATGCAGAGCTTTATAACTCCCAAACTATGTGTGATGCAGCATGCACCTCATTAACATGCAGTAAACCATGCCTCTCTATTACACACAATGCCTCATACCTGTTTGTTACATAGAGTGTTTCATGCCTTTGTTTTATATTTTGTGCCTAATACCTCTAAATTACACCGTTCCTGATACCTGTTTGTGACACACAGCAGTTAACAATTGTGGTAATTCTTCTGAATTACTTTGTCAAGAAATAGCACATATTTGCAAGTTTTGTCTCAAGTCTGTATTTACAAACAAAGGTTCTACTAATGATAGATTTCTAGCTGAACTTTAGGCAGATATAACATGCAAAAATGAATGAAGCTCTCTATTCATATTAACTAATTACATTCATTTATTCAATACAAGCCGTATAAGTACCTAAATTTGATTAGGTATCCGCTTCTTGCAGTCCATTGTACAGCAGAGCTCAGAGAGGGGAGAGAGAGGTAACACAAGGAGCCTTTCAGATGTGCTGGCAACAAATGAAGCATGCTGATAGGAGAGAGCAGACTGCCAGGGAGATAAGCCCATAAGTCTGCTGCGTCTCCTTTTTACTATGCAGCCACAATTTGGGGATGGAGACAAAACTAAATTGCTACATTTCAGCAAAGAAAAATTAGGTATCTGTCCTGCCAGTCAGGGCTGTATTGTGCGACAGAGCTGTGTAAATCTCAGGAACGGATGAATGAAATACAAAAGCTTTTTATTTAATCTGTGCATTTAGCTGTTTGCTTGGAGTTAGCAGTAACTGCTCGTTGGCTCCTCAGGATATTACTTGAACCCTTTTTAAGTTGACCAAATTGCCTGCTTGTTTCATGAAGTGTGAAATCCCATGAAATATTATACAGGATTTATATAGTGCCAAAAGTTTGTGCATCTCTTAAAAAACTGGGAGAGACAGTACAATTAACAATACAATTTCAGTACAGGTGGTAGGAGGGCCCTGCTCGTGAGAGCTTACAATCTAGTAGGAGGGGCAAGTGATACAAAAGGTAATAACTGTTTGGGATGATTTAGTGGACAAACTGAAACTACTGCTATATGGAGGTAGAGTAGGCCTCCCTGAAGAGATGAGGTTTCAAGGATCACCTAAAGGTGGACAGAGTAGGAGATAAGCGGATAGATTGGGGTAGGGTGTTCTAGACTCGGGAGACACTCTTCAAAAATGCTGGAGGTGACCATGTGAGGAGGTGACAAGAGAGCAGGAGGTCTTGGGAAGAGTAAAGAGGGCGGTTTGGGTGATATTTTGAGATGAGGTGGGTGATGTAGGTTGGGGCAGAGTTTTAGATGACTTTGTAGGTTATTGTTAGTATTTTTAATATTATACGTAGGGCAAGTGGGAGCCAGTGGAGCGATTGGCAGAGGGGGGTGGCGTATGCTAATCGATTGGTAAGGTGGATGAGTCTGGCAGCAGTGTTCATGATGGAGTGAAGGGGGATAGCCTGCTTAGTGGTAGGCCAACAAGGCGGGAGTTACAGTAGTCAAGGTGAGATGTTACAAGGGAGTGAATTAGAAGCTTTGCGGTATCATTTGTAAAGAAGGGACAAATTTTGGAAATGTTACAGAGGTTGAGTCAGCATGATTTGGATGGTGATTAGATGTCGGGCTGAAAGGAGAGGTCAGAATCGAGGATTACTCCCGAGTGCTGTTGATTGTGATGGAGATGGGAAAAGTTATTTATTTAGCATTGGCCAGCAGTGTAATTACTGCATGTTATGTAACCCCTACAGAAGTCATCTAACCTGCTTGCATCTTCTGATTTCATTTTACCTTCAAGTGATCTAAACAAATTCATTATCTAACAGAAATAAAGAGAAAAGTTCTGAGAATAAAGAGCTAAGCAAACATACACTTGTATTCTAGCTATGTAGATTTTTATTTCTTGACATGTCACTAGTCTGGAATTTTCTGTCATTCCTGCATAATATAGACTGTATTCAGAAGAACAAAAACATTTTCTAAGAGCTTGGCTATTAGGGATGCGCCGATACCGGTATCGGTGACAGTATAGGGCATTTTCACAAGTACTCGTGAAAGTGCCCTGATACTAGCGCCTATAGCGCTGATGTTAACTTGAAGGCTGCCGAGGTCCCCAGCAAGGACCGGTCAGCCTTCCTGTGAATTGCGACGCCTGTTTACAGCGCGGGCCAAAAATCTCCTCTTGCAGAGAACCGGGACCCCTGGTGAGACCGCAAAGCCCTCCTAAGACCCCGCATAGTCCACCATAGAACCTGCAAAGCCCACCTGAGAGTCCGCAAAGCCCTCCTAAGAGCCCACACAGCCCACCATAGACCCCGCATAGGCCACTTGAGAGTCCGCACAGCCCACCATAGAACATGCACAGGCACTTGAGAGTCCCCATAGCCCACCATAGAACCTGCACATTCACATGAGAGCCCGCTCCGCCCACAATAGACCGTGTCTAGCCCACCTGAGAGTCCACACAGCCCACCTGAAAGTCTGCATAGCTCACCATAGAACCTACACAGACACCAGAGAGTCTGCACAGCCCAGCATAGACCCAGCACAGCCACTTGAGATCCTCCGCTGGAGACATCCGGCCGGCAGCACAGAGGACTACAAATCCCAGATGATGCATTTCTGGGATTTGTAGTCCTCTATAGCCGGTTGCCATTTGGCATTGCTGCATAATGTATTGCTGGGATTTGTAGTCCTCTCTAGCAGATGGTATTATTCTACATTTCTGTATAATGTATTAATTCACTAACATAAGTGGCGACATAACTCTGGACAGTTGCACATTCACACTGGTAGAGTTTAAATGTCTGCCTAAACCCCTTATTGTCTGGTATTTCAGCTAATCTATACTTATTTTGTTGAGTTCCACTTCTATGTCAAACCCAGAAAAATTAGCGGAAGAGTAACATGCACTGCTTTCTGTATTACACTATATCAAATAAGGTTGGATTTTATTGACACTCACAATAAATTATCCAGTTGCAGTGGTTGCTTTTTAAAGGACATAGTTAATAGATATTGCTAAATAAAGAAGGTGTATATACAGTATAATGCATATATGGGAGAGTTTCCCCTGAAAAATCAATTGTCTTACCGTGTTTTATTTTTTTAATAATATAGCATTTTGTTTTACCAATAAAACGTGATCTATGATATACATTTTTTATTTGTTTGCAAAACTTTATGAGAAGAAGCGTAGTAATTTACCAGAGGTAATAGTATAGCATGTTCCCATAATTAGTGCTGTGCCATTGCCAGTAACAGTCTATTGTTAAAGAAACCTGATTACATTTTACAAAGCAGCTATTTCACTGTTTAACTTAGCAGAGACATAAAAACAATGTAGCCCCTTTTCAGAAAGAAAAAATAAATGAAGAATTTCCATTCTACAACCCTAATTCCAAAAAAGTTGGGACACTGTAAAACCTACATAAAAACAGAATGGAGTGATATGCAAATCTCATAAACCCATATTTTAATTACAATTAAAAAAAACATATCAAATGGTTAAACTGAAAAAATGTATTATTTTAAGAAAAAAATGAGGTCATTTTAAAATTGACAACAGTAACACATTTCAAAAAAGTTGGAACAGGGCAACCAAAATCTAGCAAAGTGGTAAGTGGTCCTAACAAGGAAGAACATTTTGCAACTAATTAGGTTAATTGGCAACAGGTCAGTAACATGATTGGGTATAAAAAGCGCATCTAAAGGTGCCCATACACTGCTCGATTCTCGTACAGAATGCCCATTCTGCATTGCCGTCATCGGAAGCCCGCCCCTCAGCAGACGGGCATCCGATGATCGCAAGTACGATCTGCCCGTCCAAGGTGGGCAGATCGTACGGGCTTTCAAGAAGCATACGACCATCGCAAGACAAAAGTCTTGCGATGGTCGTAAGGTGTATGGGCACCTTTAGAGAGTCAGAATGTCTCAGAAGTAAAGATGGGCAGAGGTTCACCAGTCTGTGAAAGGCTATGCCTAAAAATTGTCAAACAATTTCAGAATGATGTTCCTCAACGTAAAATTGCAAAGACTTTAAATATCTCATCATCCACAGTACATACTATCATCAAAAGATTCTGAGAATCTAGAGATATCTCTTTGCACAAGGCCAAACGCAATATTGAATGCCTGTAATCGTCAGGCCCTCAGGCAGCACTGCATTAAAAAAAGAGATGATTTTGTTATTGACATCACTGCATGGGCACAGAAATATTTAGAAAAATCACAGTTTGTCATTCCATCTAAAAATGCAAATTAAAGCTCCATCATGTAAAGAAGAAGCCATATCTGAACATGATCCAGAAACGTTGCAGTCTTCTCTGGGCCAAAGCTCATTTAAAATGGTCTGTTGCAAAGTGGAAAACTGTTCTGTAGTCAAACAAATCGAAATGTGACATTCTTTTTGGCAACCATGTGTGTCCTCCGGACTAAAGGGAAGAGTGACCTTCCGGCTTGTTATCAGCGCTCAGTTCAAAAGCCTGCATCTCTGATGGTATGGGGGTGCATTAGTGCGCATAAAATGGGCAGCTTGCACATCGGGGAAATATGCCATCAATGCTGAAAGATATATCCAAGTTTTAGAGCAGCATATGCTTCCATTCAGATGACATCCTTTTCAGGGAAGGCCTTGCATATTTTAGCAGGACAATGCTAAACCGCATACTGCATCTATGACAACAGCAAGGCTTGGTAGTAGAAGAGTCCGGGTGCCTAACTGGCCTGCCTGCAGTTCAGATCTTTCACCAATAATTGGCACATCTTGAAATTAAAAATATGACAAAGAAGACACAGGACTGTTGAGCAGTTAGAATCCTATATCAGGCTAGAATGGGACAACATTCCTCTCACAAAACTCCAGCAACTGATCTCAGTTCCTAGGCATTTACAGAGTGTTGTTAAAAGAAATGGGGATGCTACACTGTGGTAAACATGGCCCTGTCCCAACTTTTTTGAGACGTGTTGCTGCCATCAATTTCAAAATGACCTTATTTTTTTTCTGAAAATGGTCCATTTTCTCAGTGTAAACATTTGATATAAACTTCTATTGTGAATAAATTTGCAAGTGAGATTTGCAAATCATTGCATTCTGTTTTTGTGTAGAATTTACAAAGCGTCCCAACTTTTTTGGAATTGGGGTTGTAGATTGAGAGGTGATGGGGAGAGAGCTACTGTTCTTTTTCATATTCTGTTGGGAGACCGAGGATAGGCTACCCCAACATCAGGATACAATGGACTCTGTGCTGTAGATGTGGCAGGTTACTAACTTAAGCATTGGATGCATGGGCTTCCCTTACTTTGTAACTGGGGAAATGCACATGGACAGAGGTTAATTAATATATTCCCAGATTTGTTTATGCTTTAACTAATGCCGATCAATAAATCCCAAGCAAATTAATGAAATTGCACTTTTGGGGGTTTTCTTTTATACTTTTTATTGCACTGGTCGTATCTTATCAAAATATTGGATGAAAAATTCTACCCTAGAAGATAGTCTTTTCTGCAGTGCCTCACCATGTTCTGTTTAAATTATAGGTATTTACCTGGGGGGGACTGTTGTTGGCACTGTTAGCATGGGTAGATTGGTGAACAGCCTAATGAATATTATATTTCTCTGTCCTCATATCTACTAAGTAGTATGAGTATATATAACTCAAGCTGTTCCAGCAAATTGGAGTATAGCTCCTGTTTGTCCTGGGCACTAAGAGTATTGTCCATAATACAGGTGAAACTCGAATAATTAGAATATCATGCAAAAGTAATTGCAGTAAGTGCTGCAAAAGGGGCCCAAACCAAGTACTGAGTACATATGCATGCTTGTACTTTTCAGAGGTCCGATATTGTTCTATGTACAATCCTTGTTTTATTGATTGCATGTAATAATCTACTTTTTTGAGGTTGTGGGTTATTTGGGGTTCTTGGGGTTTTCATGAGCTGTAAGCCATAATCATCACAATTATGACAAATCACAGCTTGGATTATCTTGCTTTGCATGTAATGAGTCTATCTCATAGATTAGTTTCACCTTTTAAGTTGCATTAGTGAAATAAATGAACTTTGCACGATATTCTAATTATTCGAGTTTCACCTGTAAATGTCACTTTTCTACCTTCATAACACATTAAGCTAAGCGACTACACTCCCAATGTTTATTATGTTTTATATGTGCAGTTGAACTTTTCACCTTGAAATGAAGAAAAGCATCCTGGTCATTTCGGAAGCCCTTGACAATGCTGTTACAACATTGTAATGTAGCTAAAAACTTATATAACCTTTAAAATGCTGTCATAATTTTTTTTGAAGCCGAAACGTGTACAAGAAGTATATTGCTGAGATCCAATAAAATCTTGTTAGGGTTGAGTGGAAGGAAATTCCACCACCTGCCCTCTTACTGGCAGTGTGTGGGGAAAACACGTACTAAAAAGAACATGTAGTCATTGCTGATTTTCTCAAAATGTTTGTTTCCTGGTTGTCTTTGGCTCAATTCCTTCAGTGCCATTGATCCAGGACACGTAAGCATCCAAAGAAGTCAGAACACATGATCTGCATACCTTTTCAGGGTCAGTGACTCAAGATATGGAAGCTACTAGATCAACATCATAGCCAGTGAGCTAGTATTTTAAGAAGCCAAAATCAGCAGTCCCACATATTTCCCCCAGTGTATGTTTCCTTTAAGATTGGATATCTTCTTGCTTGTACCTGCTCTGCTTTAAAGTAGATATAAGATAACTGGACATGTAATCTTAGAAACTGATAGACTATTTCATCAGCTGCCAGCTTAAATATGTTAACATTGTGGCCTGTGTATAAGAATACAGTGGGGTTTTAATCAGAGGAAGACAGGGAACCTTTGGCCTAGGGGCAGTTACAACCAAATGGCCCTCCTATGGTCAGAATAGATTTCTGTGGGCTAAAGAAAGTATACTACACAAAGTGTGCTATGGTTGAGGCTATTGGTGGTGGGCATTGTGAAAGTTGGGTGTTGCTAAAGGACATGGTTAATTGTGACACACCTTTAAACATCAGCATTCAGATTACTTTGTGGCTCTTGAAATTCAGTCACATGACATCTCAGAGCCACAAATTAAAGTGGTGCTTGAAGATTTATCTCTGATCTGAACGGGGATCATTTAAATAAATAATACCCATCACTGACTGCAGGTACTGCTCTGATTGATATATTAATTGTGAAGTATCTCCACGTTGTGCTACCAGTTCAACATACCTTATTAGTACTGGTCCCAGCCCACCCCTCTGATTTTAATTTACTCACACCCTTTGATGAAGGCACCATATTGTACACTGTCCATCCCTCTCTTTTTCCTGATCACGGAGATCTGCCCACCTGTTGTATCAGCTTGAAATTCCACACATGACTACATATGTTTTTATTTTTATTATT
The DNA here is from genome assembly GCF_000935625.1 of Nanorana parkeri. Taxonomy (NCBI): domain Eukaryota; kingdom Metazoa; phylum Chordata; class Amphibia; order Anura; family Dicroglossidae; genus Nanorana; species Nanorana parkeri. The sequence continues at coordinate 220,549 of NW_017307643.1, forward strand.
CATTTATTTATTCTCACAAAATGGCTTTAGTGTTTCTGAAATTACATTAAATTTGTGTTATGTACAGGGGCGTAACTAGAAATCACAGGGCCCCATAGCAAAATTTTGTATGGGGCCCCGTGATTTCTAATTATACCCCTTGCAGAGCCCACTCGAGATCCCACCTGAGGGTGACCCTGCAGAGCCCACCATAGACCCTCTATGGTGGGCTCTGCAGGATCACCCTCAGGTGGGATGGTCGCACTCCTTACCTCCTCCGTCGGCGGGCCCGCCTTCTTCTTCGTCAAAGAGGCCGCCTCCTCCCCTGCTGACATACGCAATAAAAACTTCATAAAAATTTTAGAAAGCCTAAAATGGGAGTCATGAAAATGTGCAAACATATACAGTACATTATTACTGCACCTCTACATTACGACAATAAATGCTAATTACTTACAAATTTGGAAATGGACTTTAAGTTCCTGGCAACCTTTTTCAAGCTTCCTAATTGTAAATAAGTAGTTTTCGACCAACTATATTGCATCTGGGATCTTAAAAGAAAATCTGTGATTATACATAGTTCTCTCCACTTACCCAAAGTCAACAGTGCATGGTCAGCAAAAATGTGGACCACAGTGGCCATCCCAAGAAGCTGGTTGATATTTCTTGTTCCCGCCTAGATTTTAATTAAGATCTCAGCAGTGCAGTTTGAGCATTATAAGAAAAAGAGGTTCCAGTACAGTTGAACTTCAAATTACTCCTCATCTTCATTAGAATCCAAGATAGGTCCGGCTATAATGCCAGATCCATTTCCTAGGTACATTTGCTAAGCTTCCAAAACTTTACCTACTTTGTGTAACTCTTGGGAAATTATTGGATTCCAACTCTTGGGAAATTATTGGAGCGTCAATCTTAACTGTTCTTTGTGCCCGCTTTAAAGAAGTTGGTGTAGCAGCTTCCACTGCTCTATGCTCTGCACCACTGCCCAACGCCTCCTACAAGAAATATACCCTCACGCCTCTCCTGGTTTCCACCATCTTGCTTGTTGGTTAGTGACATACGCAACTGCAGATGTTATTTTTTTATGGAACTAGCATAAGTATCAGAATTTGAACTACTGGTAATGATGAGCCTTCTGTAAATACAATGCAGAGCTTTGCCCCTTGCTATCATTCAACTGTTTGAACCTGCTTACAAGAGGAGAGGGCAGAATGATGACCTTGTCATAGGGTTTACAAGTTTTCTTCAAGAAAAACCCGAACTCTCTTGTGCCACACAGCAGTTTTGTTTTGGAGAATATACAAGAGACAGCCAGGCAAGAGAGCGAGGAGAGACAGCCAGGCAAGAGAGCGAGGAGGGACAGCCAGGCGAGAGAGAGGGGAAAGACAGGCAGGGAAGAGAGCGACTCTCTTGTGCCACACAGCAGTTTTGTTTTGGAGAATATACAAGAGACAGCCAGGCAAGAGAGCGAGGAGAGACAGCCAGGCAAGAGAGCGAGGAGAGACAGCCAGGCAAGAGAGCGAGGAGAGACAGCCAGGGAAGAGAGCGAGGAGAGACAGCTAGGGGAGAGAGTGAGGAGAGACAGGCAGGGGAGAGCGCGAGGAGAGACGGCTATAGAAGAGACAGCCAGGAGAGAGAGCGAAGAGACAACCAAGAGAGAGGAGAGACAGACGGGAGAGAGTGAGGAGAGACAGCCAGGGGGAGAGAGCGAGGAGAGACAGCCAGGGGGAGAGAGCGAGGAGAGACAGCCAGAGGAGTGAGAGCGAGGAGAGACAGCCAGGGGAGTGAGAGCAAGGAGAGACAGCCAGGGGATTGAGAGCGAGCAGAGACAGCCAGGGGAGTGAGAGCGAGGAGAGACAGCCAGGGGAGTGAGAGCAAGGAGAGACAGCCAGGGGATTGAGAGCGAGCAGAGACAGCCAGGGGAGGGCGAGGGAGGAGAGACAGCCAGGGGAAGCAGAGACAGGCAGGGGAGTGAGAGCGAGGAGAGACAGGCAGGGGAGTGAGAGCGAGGAGAGACAGCCAGGGGAGTGAGAGCGAGGAGAGACAGCCAGGGGAGAGAGAGCTAGGAGAGAGAGAGCGAGGAGGGACAGCCAGGAGAGTGAGAAGAGAAAGCCAGGAGGATGAGGGGGCAGAGACAGCCAGGAGAGAGAGTGAGGAGAGACAGCCAGGGGAGAGAGAGCGAGGAGAGATAGCCAGGAGAGAGCCGATAGACAGCCAGGAGAGAGTGAGGAGAGAGTGAGGTGTGACATCTTGTGTCCCTGATTCAGGGCCATACACTGCAGAACTTGTTAAATGGGCCAATGCTCATGCACAAAGTGTCTGGGGAAAAAAACACAAACTGTTTCCTGAGATCCATGTTTTTTTGGCGTGAGTGACATTAAGGAGAATATGGAAAAAGAACAACACTCACACTGTTTCCTCTGCATCCCCCATAATCCTGGCTCTGAGGGTATACATTTAGCATTGCACATGCAGTAGATTGTAGTGTATGTGTAAGATGGAGAGAGAGATTGGAAATGTTGAACGAACCTTCAGAGCCCAGTCACAGAGAAAGTCTACAGTACACCCGTACTGTGCATGAAGCACAGGGCTGACCATGGGCTGCATACGAGCAGGAACACTAGGACCCCATTGTCTCCCTGTCTGGCTGAGATTGTGATATCTTGTCTCCAGGTTTCAGCTGGCCTGAAACATGGACACAGCATTTTCAGAACTCAAAACTCAGACTGTCCGGGTACATCCTGGACAGGTGGCAACCCTACCGCATCACTTTACTGCCCTTTATTTCTCCAGCCATATTCTGGAGCTGACTTGTGACAAAGTTGTATTACTTAATTGCAGTAAGTGCGGTCACTGACCTGACTTTGGCAAGGGTGGTTGGATCACAAAAAACCTAGGACAGGCTGGTATCTTAACTGTGCATTTAGGTGTTAACCTGAAGTTCAGCTTTAACACACATGAATACAATTAAGCATAAACCTAATGTCTTTCTAATTTGAATTTAGGGTTTACAAGTTTTCTTCAAGAAAAACCCGAACTCTCTTGTGCCACACAGCAGTTTTGTTTTGGAGAATATACAAGAGACAGCCAGGCAAGAGAGCGAGGAGAGACAGCCAGGCAAGAGAGCGAGGAGAGACAGCCAGGCAAGAGAGCGAGGAGAGACAGCCAGGGAAGAGAGCGAGGAGAGACAGCTAGGGGAGAGAGTGAGGAGAGACAGGCAGGGGAGAGCGCGAGGAGAGACGGCTATAGAAGAGACAGCCAGGAGAGAGAGCGAAGAGACAACCAAGAGAGAGGAGAGACAGACGGGAGAGAGTGAGGAGAGACAGCCAGGGGGAGAGAGCGAGGAGAGACAGCCAGGGGGAGGGAGCGAGGAGAGACAGCCAGAGGAGTGAGAGCGAGGAGAGACAGCCAGGGGAGTGAGAGCGAGGAGAGACAGCCAGGGGAGAGAGAGCTAGGAGAGAGAGAGCGAGGAGGGACAGCCAGGAGAGTGAGAAGAGAAAGCCAGGAGGATGAGGGGGCAGAGACAGCCAGGAGAGAGAGTGAGGAGAGACAGCCAGGGGAGAGAGAGCGAGGAGAGATAGCCAGGAGAGAGCCGATAGACAGCCAGGAGAGAGTGAGGAGAGAGTGAGGTGTGACATCTTGTGTCCCTGATTCAGGGCCATACACTGCAGAACTTGTTAAATGGGCCAATGCTCATGCACAAAGTGTCTGGGGAAAAAAACACAAACTGTTTCCTGAGATCCATGTTTTTTTGGCGTGAGTGACATTAAGGAGAATATGGAAAAAGAACAACACTCACACTGTTTCCTCTGCATCCCCCATAATCCTGGCTCTGAGGGTATACATTTAGCATTGCACATGCAGTAGATTGTAGTGTATGTGTAAGATGGAGAGAGAGATTGGAAATGTTGAACGAACCTTCAGAGCCCAGTCACAGAGAAAGTCTACAGTACACCCGTACTGTGCATGAAGCACAGGGCTGACCATGGGCTGCATACGAGCAGGAACACTAGGACCCCATTGTCTCCCTGTCTGGCTGAGATTGTGATATCTTGTCTCCAGGTTTCAGCTGGCCTGAAACATGGACACAGCATTTTCAGAACTCAAAACTCAGACTGTCCGGGTACATCCTGGACAGGTGGCAACCCTACCGCATCACTTTACTGCCCTTTATTTCTCCAGCCATATTCTGGAGCTGACTTGTGACAAAGTTGTATTACTTAATTGCAGTAAGTGCGGTCACTGACCTGACTTTGGCAAGGGTGGTTGGATCACAAAAAACCTAGGACAGGCTGGTATCTTAACTGTGCATTTAGGTGTTAACCTGAAGTTCAGCTTTAACACACATGAATACAATTAAGCATAAACCTAATGTCTTTCTAATTTGAATTTAATTTTCTTTGCGGCTAAATATTTCACTTTCTTAAAGCACAGCTTATTATTTGGATTTAATAAAACCCATTTAATATGTGTGTGTCATGTGTGTGTCATCCTCACTCATGGGTTAAAAATGGTAACGATTCTTTCTCTTCTCTCTCGCTTTAATTTAAGTTTGTGCCTTACGGCCTTGGCTGAAATATAGGAATGCTGATGACTAGCTCATGGTACAGTCATTTACATCACATTCCTTTCGCTAGTACTTGCAGTTGGTGATGTTAATAGCTGGAAGATGTTTGGAATAAGGTTTGAATAAGATGCAAGCATGTCATGTTTAGATCAGGCATCCTCAAACATTGACTGCAGATTCTGACAGGTAACAGGCACAGTGTATTTCTTTATGTATTGTACATCTACCAGAAAGCTTCTTTTTATTGGGCTGTGAGAGGGGAAGTTTAAACCAGTGGTGATTACATTTACTAATTCTAGACGGACTTCTGTATGTCCCTCTGACACACACACACACACACACACACACACTTCCAGGGGGTTGCACAATAGAAGCTCGTTTTCATGTGTTAAAGTGCATTGCATCGAGTTAGGCACCCTGTAGGTTATATTGCACCTCAGCACCTGCAAATTTTGACCCTGCTGCATTTGTTACCACAACACACCCTGAAGAGAACGTTGAAGTAAAATAAGTCCCATTGTTGGTGTCAGGGGCAGTAATAGTAACCCCTAGCATTGGTGGATTCATTACCTGCCTGCATTAGTGTCAGTGACCATAATAATAACCCCCTGCATTGGTGTCAGTAACCACAATAATAACCTCCAGCATTGGTCTCAGTGACTGCAATAGTAACTCCCAGCATTGGTGTCAGTGGACACAAGAATAACCCCCACATTGATGTCAGTGGAGTGGATTTAGTAATAACCCCAGCATTGGTGCTGGTCACAATAATACCCCCCACCCCCACCCCGGCACTGGTGTCGGCAAATGCTAAAAACCTCCACATTGGTGGTCAGTGGCAGTGTTATTTCATTGGTAGTCAGTGTGAATGCTCTGTTAACTCTCCCTTAACTACCCCCCCTTCCCGATAGATGGTAAATGGCAGTGTTATTTAATCCCCCTCCTAGCAAACTAGCACCAAATTGAACATTCAAGTTCAAGAAGAGGATGGGAGGTATGAATGAACCACCCTGTTCTAGTTACATCCCCTCCTTGGTATTCTGAAATCTGCATAAGCGTTAAACCCTCGATTTGCATGGCTAAAGGTGTGAATTGTTCTCAAAACGCTGGGGTAGAGATGTTAAAACAGAATTATATGTGGGAGACAGATGGTGCTTCCACAACTTTAACAGCTTCCACCCTGTTGTTGAACAATCCATGGTGATTGAATCAAGGTGTAAGTGCTACCTCTGTGGATATAAATCCTGGGGTATTTTCCTGACATTCATCAGAATTGAAGAAGTGGCTTGGAGAGGCTACAAAATGTCTTAAACATTACAGAAGAAGTCCAGTTGAGTGTGACAAACAAACCTTCACAGACATACAACTACTGTAGTGAAATTCAGCCTTCTGGGAACTCTCTAGTGGTAGCAGACAAAAACTACAGTAGGCTTCTTTTGTGATACATGCAAGTGTCTGTTTATCATTTTGTTTAATAAACACGGATTTAAAAAAAAAAAAACTACAGTAGGCAGCATTCACTGAGGTATAAGCAAAGTCTTTAGAACTCTTACTAAATGAGTTAACAGAAAAGGGCAAAGGTATGACCTGAGACTGAGGGCTTGTTCTTGCAATCTCAAGACCAGATCTGGATGCGTTTCTGGAAACGCGTGTATGTGTGTTTTTGATGCATCCCAGTGCATTTTCTTTTGTCTTAATTGGACTTCTATTATGTTCCAGTGCATTCTGGTGCATTTACATGGGTGTCGGGGCGTTCCAGACCAGAACAAATAGTGCATTCAGTACGTGTTTTAAAAAAAAAAACATTCTGGAACTGAATGCAGTGGTGTGAACTAGCCTCGCTTTTTACAATAGGAATGAATGGCGATGCATTTTTGGACCAGACAAAAGTCATTCTGGTTTGGATCTGGTCCAGACATGGTGTTAATGGGCTCTTTAAGACTAACTATTGGCAGGTAACAAAACATAATTAAATGTCTTAATACATGCAACTGATTTAAGTACCTGAATTTACCTTGGTATCAGCCCTCTGTAATCCCCTGCACAGCAGCACTAAGGGCCTGTACACACCACTAACAGTGCGTTCCAGAGCGGTTAGCTGCTGTAACACACTTTATCGCATACCAAACTCCCCCCTGCATTCTGGGGTGGGGGAGGGCGTGACGATGCATTGAAGTCAATAGCACCGCAGCCACGCCCCCACCTGCAGTGCGATCCCTCACACCAGAATGCGCGACACATCAATGCCTGTGTTCCGGTCCAGTGCGATCGGAAAAAAATTGTGTATGCAGCATTTTTTCCGATTGCACTGGACTGAAATGTATGCTTTGATGTACCAAGCATTCTGGTGTGGGCAGGTGTGGGTGTGCTGCCATTGACTTAAATGCACCGCTAATCCCTCTCCTGCCCCAGAACGCAGGGGAGAGTTTAGTATGCAATACAGTGCGTCCCAGCAGCTAACCACTCTGGAACGGACAGTAATTGGTGTGAACAAGCCCTAAAGCTGGCCATACACCTTACAACCATCGCACGACTTTCATTGTGCGATGGTTTTAGGCTGGGTTCACACCTAGGCGTATTGAATATGCGCGTCTGTCGCACGACCGCGATTCGCGGTAAAAAAAGTTGCGCGATTCCGAAGGCTACTTGGCTGTATCCTAATGTAAAACGCCCTACAAAACGGCCCAAAGAAGTACATGTACTTGTTTGAGCGTAGGCCGTTTTATAGGGCGTTTCAGACAGGCGGAAATACGGAAAGGTGTGAACCAGACCCATAGAAAACAATGGGATTTTCATGTTTGTACGTTTTGTTGAGCGTTCATAGAGCGTTGAACGCGCGACAAAACGTAAAGGTGTGAACGTGGCCTAAAGGTCATTAAAATCTCGTACGATCTGCCCATCTTGGAAAGGCAGATCGTACTTGCGATCATCGCAAGCCCTCCCCGCTGAGGGGAGGGCTTGCGATGATTCCAATGCTGAGCGGGCAGTGTGCGCTTGCGCACACCAGCCCGTTTGGCATTTGTCTTCCAAGCACGTCACTAACTGCCGAAAATCTTACGGTTTTCCAGCGTGCTCGGATGACAAAAGACGTGCGACCGCACAGTAGAAACGGTTGCACGCCTTCCATGTACCTGCCGATTATCGTATGATCGCGGGATCACCCGCAATTATCGTACGATAATCGGCAGGTGTATGGGCACCTTAAAGGGGCCCATACACCTTACAATTATCTGCAGATATTCTGTGGTCAGATGGAAAAAGTGCAACAGATTGGCCCAGGTGGAGATTACTCCATCCACACAGTTAAGTGTAGATGGAGGAATCTGTTGCACCTTTTCCATCTGACCACAGAATATCTGCAGATAATTGTAAGTTGTATGGCCAGCTTTGGACTGTGAGCAGTAGCCTGAGTATTTCTAATCAGTCGGTGCTGCATGCACACGTGGTGACAGTATGCATTCTAAAATGAGAAGGGAGCAGAAAGATGGGCATGTATTCTTAACCAGGCTTTGCTATTGCTGCATTAAGCAGAAGGACTTGCTGTTTGGTCTGGTAGGACTGTCCAAATTGCAGTACTGACTACTCAAATTTTCCGGTTCTTTGAAAGGTAAACAGTTGATGTTTCAATGGGGTACATATTTAACGGTTTGCCTCTGTCCATCTCCAATGAAATTGTATGTTTTTTTTTATTGCCACTTTCTAGTGCAGTAAATTAGTACTGAGTGTCTATTTTACTTTAATGCAACAGTAACTATATGACTGGGAATGCTAAAACAAGTACAGTTCTTATGATTTATTGAATACATATGGATTGATACAGCAAACAATGTGAAATCTGTTTCTTTAACAACTCTTTATATTAAGTCGCAAAGAGTCTGTAGATGTAAATGTAACTTTTATTATAATCACTTCATTTTGTTCACCTGGGTAAGGCGGTTCGCTGAGTTTTTGATTTATGTAGGTGAAATTGCAGTCTGGGTTTCACATTTACACTGAAACTGAAATGCTGTAATTTTAATTATGTTAAGATTGTTTCAATTTTTTTTCACTAAGTGTGACTATATTTTACCTTTTTGTCTGAAAACATATTATTCAGATTTCAGAAGTTCTATCCATGATTGTAAAGACTGATTGAAAAGTTTTTCAGACTGCTGTATAAATTTGCATGGAAGTTACCTTATAAAAGTTTAAGTTGGTCTGATCAGCTTATTTGGTTTTCTAGTAAATAATGTTTTTTTTACCCTTCCCCGAATAAAGTTTACAGTCAGGTTTTGGGGTCTTCCGATTATTGTACATCACATATTTTTTTTAGTGTAGCCTCTTGAAGCACAGATTTTTGGAGTCTGTAATGGTATTTGATATTTGTGGCCATAGAAGATTTATCTTTGTCTTTGACTCTTTCACTGCCGGGAAACTCTAATGATTTTTTATTCTATTTTATTTTGCCAATTTTATTTTAAAAATTTTTAATTCCTGCTCTATTTTTTTATATTTTACAAATAAACATTTAAGCAGGCTGCAACCAGTGGCACAGTTTGAAAGGATTCACATAGCATTATGGCAGAGTGCAGCAGAAGCCGTTTGCCTCCAAGCTTTCTCTTTCTCTCTGATTGAAACTCACTGTGCTGTGAGTGAAGATTTAGATCAGGATTTTTTATAAAAAGAGCAGCTAAGAATAGGCTGGTAAACATAGAACTTACATTTGTACAAAAAAAACCTATACATTTTCTTTTATATAAATGTATTACATTTGCTGGAGACCTACTAACTTACAAACCCTGTGTTTAGCAATAGAGGTATGGGGTGCAAAGCATTTGCTTTCATTTTGGAAAGATTTAAGGTATATGCCTTTGGAGCAGACACAGTAAAAATTTGATGTAGAATCTTCCTCTTCAGGACAAGGTCAGTATGAGAGAAAGAAATACTGTTAATTTAGTTAGTTTTAGGGATTACTTTAGAGGTAGGTTAGTGTTTACCTTTTAGTGTTGGTTCAGACAGGCATGCTTCACAATGCATATGTTTTTTACATGCTGTGTTTTCAATAGCATTTTTCATACAGTCTATATTATAATCTATATAACATGCACATTTCCAAAATAGCTCAATATTCCTGTATATTAAAGTGGAACTGAACACTGAAAGTTGTTTCCAAAAAAAAAGGCATGCATAGGGGAAAGGACAGCTCACAAGTATTGCTTGAGGTCTCCCTGCAACTCATCCCGATCTTTTCCCATTACTGACTTATCATGCTTTGTTCTGCACTGCGTGTTGCCATGGAAGTAGCCATCTTGGTAGAGGTAGGATTTTGCTTTCTCATGTCAGAGCTTTCTGCAAGGAGATCAGTGAGCAGCGCATGGATTACATCACCAAATCTCCTAAGACTAACAGTCAGAGGCAGCAGTGCCTTAGATTTCAAAATGCAGATATACAGCTATGAGGCTGTAGGCGCAGGGGTGCCTAGGAACACTGGCATACCAGGAAGAAAGCTTAGACACAATTAACACTTCACAAAGTTCCCCACAACATTGCAAATCTTCAGTTTTTGAGTTTAGGTTAATAACATAATAGTTGAAATGTATCTGAAATATACTTTGTCAGTTTGATATACATACCTTGTAGGTAGATTTTTTTTTTTTCTAATTATGATGTCAAGTTGATTTATTTAAACTCAGACTGCCCCTTTTTGCTCATTACAGCTGCTTGGAAATATATTATTCATCTTCTCCGAGGTTTATTACGAGCAGCTGTATTAATCAATCATTCCCCACGGCTGCTATGTAACTTGGTTCCTATCCAGCTAAATTATTGTATGCTTTACATAAAATTACCTATATTCAGTTGGAGGAATAAAAGGATAATTGAAGCTGAAAACATATTTTGTGTTAGCTTTGCGGAGTGTGAAATGTACCAGCTTGCTCTTTTACATGTTGAAGTTTTGCTCAAAAGCGAACAAAAAAGTTTTACATTACTTAATGCAATTGACATAGCTGTGAAAAACCTATCCTAATTAACAAGTCTAAGGCATGCGTTGGGAATATACAACACCTTAATGGAGATTTAACACATTTTTCCAAATTATAGTTAAGCAAATTTTGCACAACAAAGATACAGTGCTTGTCTTCAACTATTTGAGCTTATGTATGTGGTTGTTCTTATCCTGCTTCTGGCCTAAGTGCTGGGCAGCCTTTTTTGAACTGGTCTCCTCAAGATGATGACCAATCTAGAGCTCATTGTGTGTATAATATTTAAAGAAATCAGCTTCTGACTGGTTATTTACTGAAAGCCAAATGTTTTTTAATTTAAGGCATATAAACGCTTACTAAAATTTTATCAGGACACTGGGAACATAGATTATTATTATTATTACATAGTATTTATATAGCGCCAACAGTTTGCACAGCGCTTTACAATATCAGGAAGACATTACAATCACAATACAATTCAAGACAATATGGTAAGGAGGGCCCTGCCCCTGAGGGCTTACAATCTAAAAGAGAAGGGGGAAGTGATACATGAGGAGGGAGCTGTGTGGGGATGAATTGTTTGAGAATGTGATGAGATGTCAACTGTCCCTAATTTCCAGTGACTATCCTAGGCATAGGGTAATTGTTCCTTGGGGAAAAAAAAGCTGGATTTGATTATTGCTCATAATTACAATGTCAGAAAATTGGAGGCAAGTAAGAAATATACATAGGAGATATTTGTCCTAAAAAAAAGTAAACTTTTTTTTTTTATATAACCTTATTTGTCCAGATCCATCTTCAAAAGAAAAGAAGTGTTTTGTTGTCTTGCTTTAAATGTGTCAGAAAGACAGGTAAGATGTGTTCATACTCCCAGGCTTGAATAAGTTTCTCAGTATCCTTGCTAGAAAACAAATGCATTGCTTGACAATTTTTGGTTTTCAGTTTTAATAACCATTCCTAAAATATTTGTAAAGATCCAGTCTTTAAAACACACTTCAGAGAGGTACTTTAGAAACAGAAAATAAAGGTTGCTCTAACTCTTGGGCCACTTGACATTCGAAGGTTTTGAGAAAAGCGGAGTGTCTCAAATGGATCCCATAAAGGGAAGTTAAATGCACTTAGTTTCAGCTTTGGTTATTGCAATATTCTAGAGCTGAAGCAAACACACTTTTATACCAATGATAGTAGGCATAACATTGATAATACGTTTTTCCATATTTATAAAATAGCTAGTAGTATAAACCAGGGGCGGACTGACAAAACATGGGTCCCCTGGGCAATACGAGATTATTGGGCTGCCCATATACAAGCCCCACCCACAATAGCAGGTCTATTCACTAAAAAGTGAATTGCAGGGGAATTGGGAATTTCAAAATCTAGACCAATAGGTGATTTGGGAAAATTAGCTAAATTGTATAATTTTCTGGTTTGGCTATTTTGCTGTAGGTTATTTAAAGGAAACCTGTACATAGGCTGTCATTTAATGAGGTTTTGAAAATGTTATTTGTCTGGCTGTTATTTCTAAAGGCTTCAGCACTTTACAGATCTGTAACAAGTATGCAGATCGGGAAGTCTAACTTTCTATGACTTTCAGGCTAAATGCTAATTCCTCGAGGGTGACTATGAACGTATTGAGGCCAGGGATAGCTAGCGATTTTTTTAGAAGCATGTCTATCCTCTAAGTCAGCCTTTCTCAACCAGGGTGCGCCTTCTGGCTTTCTCGGGGTGCCTCATCATTTTCTGATGGTAGGACTCTGATGTGAAGGGGGAACTGTGATGTAAAAGAAGGGATTCCAATATGAAAGGGGGGCTCTAATATAAAGGGGGCTTTGATGTGAAAGGAGGTTCTCTGATGTAAAAGGAGGGAGCATCTAATGTGAAGGAGGGCTACTATGTGAAAGGGGGCTTATAATGATGTGGGAGAGGGTGCTGATGTGAAAGGGGAGCTCCTGATGTGAAAGGGAGCCCCTGATGTGAAGTGTCTTCTGATGTGAAAGGGGGTTCCTGATGTGATGGGGGTTCTAATGTGAAGGGGCTCCTTAGTATCGGGGCATTATACCTGCATTGATGCATCCCTTCTGTATAATGTATAAAGTTTTACTGGTATTTGTACTCCTGTATAGCTGGTGATGATATTATGCATTGCTGTAAAACCATTGTACAGCAGACAGAATCAAACACCGCGCCAGCAGATTTTGGTTCAAGAGAGTATTATTCAATGATGTTCAGGAGTGCAGGGCGATAACGGGGCAGCTCTCACCAGATTCAGAACAACCTCAGCACTGCAAGACAAGACACAGAGAGCGCCTCCATCGCATAAAAACTTTGTAATAAACGAATATAAAATGGTATAAAGGTACTCACAAAGAACAAATAAAAACCCCCAATTGGTTTTGAGGAAGGACGCGTGACCTCTGAAACGCGTAAACCACTTCACTACCTGGGAAGACGAACAGCGGCTGGATATGCACCTTTCGTTCTGACCCTTTTATGCCTGTTTTTATTCGTCCTTTGTGAGTACCTTTTATACTATTTTTTATTTGTTTATTTAAAAGTTTTTATGTGATGGAGGCGCTCTCTGTGTCTTGTCTCTCATTGTACAGCAATGCAAAATACCACCAGCTATACAGGACTACAAATACATTATAATGCAAATCAGCACTACTTAATACCACCAGCTACAGCACCCCTCACCCCCCCCCCCTTACCAGCCTTCGCCCCCCTTCCTCTTCTAGGTGACCAGGGGACAGGAAAGGAGTGCAGGAGAAGGTCCTCTCCCACACAGCAGGATGTTCTGCCTTGCGGTGCCTGCAGTGTCGGTAGCGGCCCTGCCAGACTGCACAGACCTGACAGGTGACTGTCACAGCCTCTCCATCCCCGCACAGCCGCCTCTACATGCTGCGGTCCTACCACTGCGCGTGGCAGAACGCTGGCAGAGGGAGGGAGTGGCACTATCTCGAAGGGGGCGCCACTGCACTGCGATCCCCTTGACACGGTTGCTGCTGCTGCTCGCCTCGGCCAACAGGATGACAGCAACGGGATGCTTGGCTGTCCAGGGAGGGTCTGGTGCAAGACACAAGACGCATTCTTCTCCGGGGCCCAGTCATCATTCAGTAAAAACTATTGGTGGAGTTGAGGCCACGGGGCCCCCTCCTGGCTGTGGGCCCTCATGCAGTGCCCGAATGGTCCTTCAGCCCCTGGTATAAACTATACTGTTTGAAGAATAAAAGAAAAGGAAACAGCAAGAAGCAACACATTAAAAGATTGTTATGTTCGCTATTCTGATGTCAGGGGAAACCTGTGGCTAGGCTATATGGACACATGTATTTACAGACATGGACAGAGTTGTTGGTACCCTTTCATGAAAAAAGAAAGAACCTACAGTTTTCTCAGAAAAAATTGACATTGAAACTGGCAAACGTAATTAGCCTCGCTCACTGTTTATTCCATATTTAATAAAAATCTGACTTTTGGTTTTTGGTTCAACAGAATATTTTAAATAATAAAACAAATTAAAATGGCTCGGACAAAAATGATGGGGCCCTTATCCTAATATTTTGTTGCTCAACCTTCTTAGACATTCACTACAAACAAATGATTTCTGTAGCTCTTAATGAGACTTCTGTACCTGGCAACAGGTTGTTTGTCCAACTCTTTTTCAACAAACCGCTCCAGCTGTCTCAGGTTTAAATAGTTCTTTCTTCAGACTACATGTTTCAGCTTTTGCCATAGATGTTCAATAGTATTTAGATCAGGTCTAATAAAAGACCACTTTAGAATAGCTCAATGTTTTATTCTTAGCCATTCATTGTTAGCCATTCTTTGCTTTACTCATATGAGATATTTGTGAGTATGTTTTTATTTATATATTGGGCGATATGTGTTTTCTGTTTCCATCTTTTTGGATGGATTCTATCAATATGCATCTGCTATGAGCGTATCCGGAGTTAGCGCTTAAAGGGTGTCCCTCCCCGCAATGAAGGGCACAGTGTTGAATGACCTCTATGGGTCATTACCCCGGGTGGCCACCCACCTGTTCATCGCTATTCACCAATTGTGGATTGAAGTATCTTTCTGGTGTGCGGTCTGCACGTTTTTCCTGATAGAAGATCACTCTTCAGCTCACTATTTCCACTGGATTTAGAAGTGTATTACTTCATTTTTGACTGCACTTTGATTTTTATTTAAATTGGATCTTTTCACAAGAATTTAGTTTCATTATATTCACATTTGTTGATTTTTTGGTGATTTATACATACTATATATCAGTGGCACCCACAATTTTTTGTGTTAAGATCTACTTTTTATATGACCAGCTCAATGAGATCTACCAATGAATGGCACCGCAACGCACCTCGCAACAAAACGCAACAAAACACAGGGTAGGTGTTATTGAGATGAATTCACTGTACTATTATGAATGGGCCCTTACGTAGACCTAGCACTCTTATCAGAGGAGGTAAACTATGGGACTATCACCTATAATGGTAAAATAAAATCTATTACCTATAATTTAAAAAAAACTAATGCTCCTAATTAGTTGGGGGCATGGTCTGTACGTGGGGGCACAGTCTCTTAGGTGGGGCACAGTCTGTAGGTGGGGTACACGGCTGTGTACAGTGGGTAGGTAGAGATAACACAGGCTGCGGTACTCAATGCCCTATCCCTCTGATAAAGGCCTCCACTCACCCACCCTGCCCAGGCCTGTGTAGGATTTGTGTCCCCCAAGGGATCGGCTCTCAGATTCCCCCAGAGGAGCTGCATGCTGAGCAACAGCTTCCAGTGTCAGTGGCTGTGCCAGGACACAGCGCCACCTGCTGGCCAACACAGCAAACTGCATCCGGCCACCAGCAGCTGAGCGCCCAGATAAATGGAGGAGCTAATTCCAACTTGCGATCACGATCTACCAGAAATAGCTTTGCGATCGACCTTTTGGGCACCCCTGCTATATATATGATATATCATACATATATGATATGTTTGTATATTCATTCTGTCTTTGTTTATTGACATGTTATGTCACATTGTTTCTTCACTTTTATGATCGATTTTTTGAGCTCGGCACATTCTAGTATTTGTTTTTATTATTGTCCATTAGTGCTTAGTAGCTTTCACTTTACTCTACTGGTGCAGATCATATTGATTATTATTTCTTCCACATCATTGTCTCAGCAGTTCAACTCACCTTGCCCCTTCCTTCCAACAGTGACTGGGCAACTATCAGCCTTCTAATATCTCATGTAGCAGATGCTCTGGGAGGTGGAGCAGGGTGAGCTGAGCGGCTTAGAGAATGTCTTGAACAAGTGACTTTGCTCTAAACTTGTTTTTTTTACTGCCTACAGCTGCAAAGGTCAATGAGGGCTGGTTAAGAATATGTAAACACATGAGCATGTTCAAGAAAAAATAAAAAAAAATGCATGTCTGCAATACATCCACATTTCCTCATTCTTTATCTCTTTAAAGACCCTGCAAATACAGACAAATACCTGTTCATCTGCCAGAAATGCTCTTATTCTGTTTTGGGCTGACAACACTGCCCAGTGTATTTTGCTCAAACCACTTAATCACTCCCACCCTCAAATCTCTACAACATAAAGGCTAATCATTCTTAGTCCATGATAAGAACTAAGAGGGGTAAATGGTCTCTCTGAAATATAAGTGTTCAGAGGACACAAGATAGCTCCAAATTACTGACAATATCAACCGTTTTTTTATTTTCACTTATTACCGTGTTTCCCCGAAAATAAGACAGTGCCTTATTTATTTTTTTTCACGAAAAAAGACACTAGGTCTTATTTTCGGGGGATGTCTTACCTGGCTGCAGCTGTCCGCTCTGCCGTCCAGGGAGCCACAAACAGGTGGGCAGGCATGCGTGCGGGCGGGGGGGCGTGTCTAAACAGATAGTTTAACCCCTTCATGACTGAGCTTGTTTTTAGTTTCTGTTCGTTAATGACTGAAGCACTTTTGACATTTTTGCTGTGTGATTCTTCCACGTCTGTAATATACTTTCTTACTATGTGCACCCACACATATTATATATTGTTTTTTAGAGGACAGATAGGGCTATATATTTATATCACATATGTGTACGTAACACCTCACTTAGGACAAATAAAATATAACAAAAAAGAGGAAAAAACTTAAAGAAAACACGTTTTCCCCAGTTTTGATTTGTACTATTTTTTACGAAAACAGCACAGCTAAAAAAAAAATGAAATAAATACATTCATTTATTTGTCCTTTATTTGGAAAAACCTCGCATTCCTAGGATTTTAGAAATGTTTTTGTATTTCTCGACCTAAAACTGAAACCTAACATTTTTATCTTTTTTTTCTCTAAAAGCTAAAGCTAAATGTGGTCACCTGGCATACAATCTCACTGTCACTAAGTGTCACAGTTAGTGATAGCGACATACTTTGAACATCACTGTCATGAGGGGGTTAAAAAAAAAAACAATTAACCCCTTAGGGTGAAAAACAAATCTGCCGCTAAGTTGCAGATTTTCATTGTAAGGGGTTAATTTTTATATAAATGATAGTATAAAAATATATGTAAATATATCACTTTTTTTCCTTTTTTTTTTGTTTACACTTTTCACTATTTTCTTAAATTTTTTTTACATTTTTATTTATTTAATTATATCAAGCAGTCATTGTGAATTAATCTCACTATTACTGCTTGATAATTTAATTAATTAATTTTTGGTTATTATTAGGCTGCTTCAAACTTAAGAACAGCCAATAATAACCTTAGTGACACTGATCCTGCAGCATTTCAGGATCAGCTGTCACTAAGGGCTGGTTAACACCTGGGCGTTTTTCAGCGCTGATCGAAGCGCTGAAAAACACTCAGGAAGGGAAATAATTTCCTATGGGCACATGGTTCCCACCTGGGCGTATTTCAGCGCGTAGAAACGCGATAAAAAACGCCCTACGCCCAAACAAGTACAGGAGCTTCTTTTGGGGCATTTTTCCGCACGTATCCATTGGTATTCCCGAGTATGGCTCGGGGTTAACAAAGCAGTAACCCCGGGCCACACTCGGGAATACAGCGTCGCAAGGGGCAGAACCGGCGGGAAGTTTGAAAGTTTAAACTAAAAAAAGGGAAAAAAAATTCAAAATCATACCGCCAGGAAGGTATAAAAACGAGCGTCGAACGCGCCTAAAGGTTTTCTGATCGTTCCAACAATGATCAGAAAACTGCAACATTGTTTCAGGAATAGAAACATTATGTTTCTATTGCTGAAAGTAAAAAAGAAGGTATACATCAGGATTTCCCGATCTATACCAGCTGTCAGAGTGATGGCAAGAGCTGCAAATGTAGCTGTGCTCTCACTCTGACACCCGATTCCTGAAAGGGAACGTGTACGTGGCCAGTCATTTGTGCACTCCATGGTGGGACATACAGTGTACGTCTCCCATCACGAAGGGGTTTACAAGTGCTCCCGGAGGTATGTTTATCAAACCAAAAGGGAGCAAATAAGAGAGGTTAATTGTTAGAGTTTGCATATACTTTAAATGTCTAGACTTTTTAAAAACTATGATCGAGGTTAGCATAGCAGCAAAGGATCTATCTTTTTTTCATATTTATCATGTAGATAGTCAAGTATTTTATATAGTATATTCAAGATCCTGAGCTCCTGCTATAGTTAAGGTGGAGAATGATCACTTTGCTTGAAGGAGGTTTAGTGAGATCACTGAATACCCTACCTGATAGAACAGCAGCTTGTAAAGGTAGCTAAACACAGAAATCAGTTTTGTATGAGCTATTCTGGAGTTTTTACTTGAAATCTTAACAATGTGTCCATTGTAACCGATCACCTTGGACCAAGAGGGTCAAAATGGTGAAAAACATTTTTATCTGATCTCCCATTGTTCTCAACTTAAAGTCCAAGAGAAAGTTTTCCTTTTTCACTGTTCATTTGTCATTTAGGAAAGTATAAATGTAGGTGATAACTTTCCTTGGCTAACTGAATATATTTTGAGGTGCAAGCTTTAAAAAAAAAAATTAAATGATTTTGTCAGGCACTGTTAAATACAAATAACTCAAATGTCACAAGTACAGTGGACATCAAAGAACACACATTAATTGAACTAACCAAAAAACAAGGGGGCCTAGACTTGACACCCTTTTGGGGCAGGGTCTCATCACCACTAGATTTTAACTGGTGACACCTCTCCTGACACAACTGTGACAGACTGTTACTGTGGTCTCCAGCCTAGAAAGTGAGTTTTCCATACATTTCTGCAGAGAACTCTTAACTGGCACAGAGATGCTGTAACATTCACTTGCTAGTGGTCTCTCTGTAGGAATAGGTGTTAAAGTTACAGACTGGTGATTCAAGTACTATGAGCACTGGAAGTCTTTTGTGTTTTTACTTGGGGGAAAGAGTAGACCTCATTGCTGGAGTCTTGGACAGCAGTAAAGATCTGGCAGTGGATCAAATTCCTTCTACCCCACCTAAAATTAACCAAATACATGGAGTGGAGTTATTATTTAAAACATTTTTTTACTGTTCTTTCTTTTCAGAATGTGTTGCATATATACAGTATTATGCTTTTTTTTTAACACAGTTGAAACATCTGTTTTAGTTAATCATGCACATTTTCATATGGGTTTTCCTAGGGATAGAATGTACAATTGTAAAATTGAAGGTGTTGTGTACATAACTACAATATACAATTAATATTTGAAGAAAAATGGTTTTAAATCACTACATAATATTGAAGCAGTCAAAACTGAATAATGTATTTGTTCACTAGAGCCGCTTGTAGCAAATTGTCTTGTATCTATTCCCAAACATTATTGTTTTTATCAATGCTTCAGTCTTATAATTAGACTGCTCTTGAAGAAATGCCAGGCATTTTTCATCTGTTTGCCAAATTGTCCTTCTGTGTACCTCCATTATAGTTTATAAAATGATGCCTTCTTCTCAGTGATGGTTTTATTATCTATCTATCTATCTATCTATCTATCTATCTATCTATCTATCTATCTATCTATCTATGCAACATGCAATGCCAGCCCTGTCCCATTGCAGGCGTTTGTTGCTGCAGATGTTGGTATATACAACATGGTGTTAATAGAATCCAGTTATTAATTTTTTATTGTGTGTTATAAAATCTAAACTAAGACTGGATTGGTTACTATAGATAACTCATCTATTAAATCCAATAATCTTTGTTTTGGGAGCTGCTATTTTTCATGTGTTTTAACTGTAATTTGTACTATACTAGTGCCAGACTTAGATAAAATTAATGTGGATTCATAGATGTTGCCAGTGCTGAGAAAAATAATGTATTGTAATTATTAATAAAATCCTTAAAGCCTGTATTTAAACAATAAAAAAATGTAAAGTTTTCCTAAATATATGTATAGTAATTGTTAATCTCATTCTGTTAATCCCAAACAATGAATAATTGCATTAAAATAAATTAATGATATTGTTTAATTCTACATTCATAAAATAAATAAATATCATACTGCATGATGAATCATAATAATGAGACTATTTTAATACTGCCAATCAATAGCTGAAACAATCTACATGGTTAGAACTACTCAGCACACCAATCCTGAGTGAATTCTTATTTGGTGTAACCGGTAATTCACACAGAACTTGAAGCAGTTTCTATGAACAGATACCATCTCTAGCTGTTATGACTCAAACCACCTTCAGGGGACAGTGACTTTATAATTAATGCTTATTAATGTTTCTGTTGATGTAATAGGAATACTATGAGGCAGCGCAAAGTTGCTAGGATGACAATGTTTTTTTGTTTGTATTGTACAGTTCCCCCTTCTGTAATGCTGGTTAAGAGCTGACCCTTTTTTGCTTGTTACCATGCGTGCGTGTGTGTATGTGTGTGCATTAGAGTACAGTACCACAGCACTATACCTGACTTCACCCCCTCTACCCTGTGAGGCCTAGCTATTGGCCACAAGGCTACCGCTCAGCATCAGAGGAGAACATCTTCCACTATACCTAAAGGTTCATGTGTTTTTCAGTGGTGGACACAAATAAAGGAGCAATATTGGAGACATGAGTGTAAAGGAGGAAATACTTACCTCCACTCCAGTGATGGGATGTCCACCAGCATACTTGCTGGTCCCCACACATTCTACCTAGCTTCTTCCAGATGCAGGGTCTTTGGCCACCTTGACTGGCTGGCAGGGGAATGATGTAACACCTGTGTATGCATACAGGAGTTAATTCATGTCAGCACCAAGGTGTGCCAAGAATGAATAAGAGAAAAATCCACTGGTAGAGGGGTGGCATAGCCTGCAGCTTCTCCTCGGCTCTCCACCGCCTGTATGGGCAGAGGCAGCAGGGATCCAAGAAGAAATGGAGCGCTGCAGGTGGGGGGGGCGTAGGAGGGAGCTGTCATCCAGGATGGCGAAGGGGTGAGGAGAAAGCGGCTCAGCCAGGATCTGACAGCTGGCGGCTCTCTCTCTCTCTCCTCAGCGCTCGGCCATCCTGATGTGACAGTACCCTTCTCCTCCATCAACCCCACCCCCACTCCTCCCGCTGGCTTCAGCACTCCATTTCTCATGTGCAGCTCTGTGTGTGGCTAAGCGGCTCAGGAGGGAGAGTAGAGGATCAGTAAATATCTGTGCTATTTACCGATCTTCTGTGTGCAGCACAAACACTGGAGTGATGAGCTGATCACTCCATTGTTTGTAAACAATTGGGGACGTGTACTACCGTGTTTCCCCGAAAATAAGATCTACCCCGAAAATAAGACCTAGTTGTGACCATTCCCGGGGCCGGTGGTGTCATAAGGGGGAACTTGAAGAGCAGTGGGAGATGCAGGATAGAATCAGCGGTGCCAGCGCTAGAGGAAGCGAGGTGGCAGTGGAAGGAGCAGAGCGGCATAAGCTTCCTCTATAGCGCCGCCTCCTGTCTCAGGCAGAGTGATACCAAATGCACTGCGCCTGTGAGGAATCGATAGTGAAAGCGCGCTTCGCACATTCTGGTTACCAAATTGCTATTGGAAAGGTACGGCACCCCTGATTGCCCTGATAACCCTATTCTTAACTTTACCATTTTGGATTATTTAATTTGGATTTGGATTTGCATTAACTTTGGATTGTTGTACATTAAAAAAAATATATAAGTGCTACCCCAAAAATAAGACCTATTGTGTTCTTTTGAGCCCAAAAAAATATAAGACATTGTCTTATTTTCGGGGAAACACGGTATGTGTCCCCAGTTATGAGTGAACAGGAAGTACTTTAAATCACTTCCTGTTCATTCATGAATTCCTGAATGGGTAGTAGCACTTGATACAGAGTCTTCTATCCATTAATAACTGGATGATAGTACATATTTTACTATAACCAGTTTCTGAATGAATGGGAAGCCTCTACAGCTGGAGTCCCAAGGTTGCCTACCTTACCTTTGTTGAATATCATAACTCAATTGAAACTTCATTAGAGGATGCTTTGCACTTGTTTCACCTTCTATTATTATTCATCTAGGTATACAGACAGCGAATCTACATATTTCTGTGTTTAGTTTTTTTTAAGGCAGAATGTAATAAATCAAATCAACTGTTGGAAATGACTGTTCTTTCCCAACTTTAGCTTTAGTAGATCTTGTCTTGTACTTATACACTTAACCTCTTAGTCATGTCAGGTTATGTTTTAGCCATTATTTGAATAC
Source organism: Nanorana parkeri (assembly GCF_000935625.1). Taxonomy (NCBI): domain Eukaryota; kingdom Metazoa; phylum Chordata; class Amphibia; order Anura; family Dicroglossidae; genus Nanorana; species Nanorana parkeri. The sequence goes on from NW_017307643.1 coordinate 242,723, forward strand.
AGATGAAAATAGACTTTTTTCTTGGTAACTATTTCAAAGCAAGACTGAATGTTGTTGATATTGAGTATTATATGACTCACCCCCTTCAGGGTCGTCAAAAAAAATCTGCACATGGACTTTGTCTGAAAATGTTTTAGTCTCTTTGCTAAAATACAGAAAGAGTTTGGTGTAAGAGAAGTATTTGGTGCATATGGACAGGTTGTGCACACTACTGCTCATGCCCCAATGACTGCGTAAACACTTGTGCTTGCTTCCACTAATATATAGGAACACTTATTTATTTATTTTTTCACAAGCCAAAAAATAGAGTAGATATAAATCTAGGTGTGATGAGTCCTACCCCATAACAAAGCAACAGCAATACAACAAGTCATTCTTTTTTAAGCTCTGCTGTCTCCTCCTGTCAGCATGTTCATTGTCAGCATAAGTGCACCCCAGCATAGTCTCCAAGTGATACTTACAGGATTTACAGGAGTATAGTAACCAGAAATAGTCAGGTACTTAAACTAGCTTTGTTCAAAAATACATGCAATCATTTTTAAGTTAATACATACTGTATCTTCATTAATTTGAGTTCTTTTTTTGGGGGTGCTTTAAGGTAATTGTAGCATTGCGTCAGTAAGCTTATGTAATGTCACAACATGTATTTCCGTCTAAAGTTGCATTCATTTTTCACCAGGATCTTGTAGTGATGATGGGAGAATGGGACCACTGTGTAAAGTGTTCTCCAGTACATCACAAAGATTCTCAGTGGGGTTAAGTTCTGGACTCTGATGCCAATCCATGCGTGAAAATGATGTCTCATGCTCCCTGAACCATTCTTTCACAATTTGAGTGTGATTAATCCTGGCATTGTCATCTTGGAATATACCCGTGCCATCAGGCAAGAAAAAAATCCAGTGATGGAAAAACATGGTCATTTAGTATATTCAGGTAGACAGCTGACCTCATTTTTGGAGGACATAACGTTCCTAAACCTAAACTAACTATCCAATAGAAGACTCTTACCTATTTGCTTAGCTAAGGGCTTGTTCACACCATATACAGTGCGTTCCAGCGCAGTTAGCTGCTGGAACGCAGTGCATCACATCCCGGCCGGCTTCCTGCTTTCAGGGGCGGGGGGAGGCGTGGCTGTGCATTGAAGTCAATTCCACCACAGCCATGCCCCCCGCCCGCAGTGCGATAGCCCACACCAGAACGCGTGGTACAACAATGCCTGCGTATCGGTCCAGTGCAATGTAAAAAAAAAATACATGCACTTTTTTTTTAGATCACACTGGACTGTGAGCGATCGCACTGCAGCCAGGGGGCGTGGCTGTGGTGCCATTGACTTCAATGCCCTGCCACACCCCCTCCCACCCCTGAATGCAGGAAGCAATACAGTGCAATCCAGCAGCTAACTGTGCTGGAACGCACTGTGTATGATGTCAACAAGCCCTAAATCCAGGTGGTGACTTTTTTTGGCTAGGGCAGAGGTAGCCAAACTCTGGCCCTCCGGCTGTGGTGGAACTACAAATCCTATGAGGCATTGTAAGACTCTCACACCCACAGACATGACTTCTGGAAAAAGATGCATCATGGGATTTGTAGTTTCACCACAGCTGGAGGGCCGGAGTTTGGCCACCCCTGGGCTAGGGTGTATGAGTGTGTTGTCTTGTACCAGTCTTGCCACTCTCCGTTCTGCCCTAACATTGACTAGTCGCTGACGGCCACAATTCGCACGTTCAAACCCAGATTTTCGGCTGACAGTCCAGTCTTTAAACACTTTAACAACAGCTGCTCTTAAACATTTAACGAAACCTGCTGTTTTGCTGATACTCGCTCCATGGCTCCGCGCCAACAATCATCCCACGTTCAAAGGCTGTTAAATTGCGTTGTTTACCCATATCTTCAGAAAAAAATCACTTCTACTGTCATGGTAAACAACCTGCTTCCCTATTTATAATGGTCTGGCCCTCTAGCAACTTCAGCGCAAAATTATAGCTAATTATAGCTAATTTGCCTACAAACTGCAGGTGGTCATAATAATCTGGCCACTCAGTGTATATATTGTGGAGAGTCAGCAGGGCTGAGAGCAAAGAAGGGGTTAACTTGGGAGGGCAGGTACGTCCCCTACAGCCCTTCCTGTTAAAAGGTAACACAGGTGAGAGAGGAGTGGGGAAGCTGAGAGACAGACAGAAAGGTCTGCAAGTGGACTCTATCTTGGTGACATCACCTAAACGCACTACGCAGTGCAATCTTTCGTTATGTTTGATGTTTGCTGAGGAAAGCCTTTTACTTTATCGTTTTGCTGAAGAAAGCTGTTTGTTCTGTTACCGCTGGATGAAATAAAAGCTGCTTATTTATATCGGACTGTGTTGAAGACGCATGTGTACCCCTGGTGTTCCCCACAATTGGTGGAGAATGCGGGCAGTTTAAGGGGTACACGCCAGTCGGATGTCCTGGGTAAAGACTGCACAAGCGTTGCAAACACCAGGAAAAGAAAAAGTCTTTCAATAATATTGCACTGCGCAGTGCGTTTAGGTGATCTCACCAAGATAGAGTCCACTTGCTTCTGAGCAGCCACACACACCCAGACCTTTCTGTCTGTCTCTCAGCTTCCCCACCCCTCTCTCACCTGTGTTACTTTTTAACAGGAAGGGCTGTAGGGGACGTACCTGCCCTCCCAAGTTAACCCCTTCTTTGCTCTCAGCCCTGCTGACTCTCCACAATATATATAGTATATGTATATATGTAGGTGGATAGTGCACTGGGGTTCACATCTTCTTGCAGGGCAGGCACCAAAACACATATAGACATCTCCATGACAGATACATTACAGTACATTACACACTGACATGACGGTAAGATAAATCCATGACAGAAGATCATTATGTCAGTAAGTATAGAACACTCTGGAGATGGAATAACATTGCCACATGTGAACATGCACACAAATACATATAATTGCACCTGACAGCACTTACTTTGGTAACAGATTAAAAACACTGTGTTGTTTACATGTCACTTATTGAATAATGTTTCCTGTACTTGTTTAACCTCAAACGTATTTCAGCCTCTGTAACATTTGTAATTATTGCACATGAAAACAACATTCAGCTGGCAAGGATCCTGATTTTTTGAATGGATCTGAGCATTTAGTCATTATGGCTATTCAGTGTAAATGTGAATATAGCAAACTCTGAAAATGTGTGTTTTGTCATTTTCTGTCTAATATAATTATACCTACAAGAATTACAATTAATGAAATGGCATCATAGGTCACTCACATTCTGGGAACCTCTTACCCATACAAGATAATGTTTAAAAACGATCTTCCAGCCATGTAAGTAAACATATTTTACTCATATTTGCATAGCAATGTTGAGGTTTTTCCATACTTTCATAATAATTATAATTAGGGGTGCACAGGTTTTTCGATATTGAGTACGAGTACCGATATTTTTTTTTTCCGGTACTCACCGATACCGGAAATCCCATTAAGGAAGCCAGGCGGCGTGTAATGACTCACCACCTGGCTTCCTGATTAGCCAGGAAGCCAGGCGGCGTGTAAAGACTCGCCACCTGGGTCTCTGATTAGCAGGGAAGCCGTCTCCAGGCTTCCTCGTCCCAAGATGACGAGGAAGCATGGAGCCAGCTTTCTGGCCAATCAGGAAGCTGGGGGTGGGTAAGGACTCGCCTGGCTTCCTGATTAGCCAGCTTCTCAACCAGGAAGCCAGGCGGCAAATCATTACATGGCGCACGGCTTCCAGATTTGCTGGGACGCCGACTGCATGATCCCTCGTCACCAGGTGACGAGGGAGCATGAATCTGACTTTCTGGCCAATCAGGAAACCGTCGGGCTTTCTCAATAGCCATCTTCCCGATCAATCAGGAAGCCGGGCAGCGAGTCATTACACACTGCCCGGCTTCCTAATTGGCCGGCTCCATGCTCCCTCGTCACCAAGTGACAAGGGAGCGTGACAACGGAGCATGGAGACGTTTTCCCAGGCAATCAGCAAGCCGGGCAGCGTGTAATGACTTGCTGCCTGGCTTCCTGATACCAGAAGTTTGGGTATCAGGCTAGGCATCGGAGCATTTGGGCGAGTACGAGTACTCGCCCAAATACTCGGTATCGGCACTAGTATAGGTATCGGTGCATCCCTAATTATAATAGTAGTAGTTTTAGAGCTTTACATTTTACAGTTTTAAAAGGAGCCACTTGGCAAATATCTATGATAACCACCTAATGCCAGCTTAGACAGATTGTACTGATCTGAACAGCTTTGTACACCCACATTCACTGACCATGCATAGTTTTGACTGCTGTGGCCATTGAAACACCCTGCTGTACTTCTCCCAGCAAGCCTCCCTATTGCCAGCTCAAGCAAGTTGACATGGGTGCTGAATGCAGGTTTGCATTCAGTGCCCATTTGTAGAAGCCCTCCGAGTGTTTTTCATTAGCCCTAAGGATTATGACCTACTAGTCATCCAGTGACTGTTGCTTTCTGCCATATTTTGAATAATTACTGAGAATAAAGATAGTGTCTTTAGATTGTGTAGGGAATTTTGACTCTACAAATATTAATGCTCTACCTAAATAAACATTAGTCATCAACTGTAGCATCTACAGCAAACATAGATCAACAACATGGTTTGAAGGCATCTAAAAAAAACACAATCAATGCAAGTGTTTTCGCATGGTAAACATTTGCTCATTGAATCACTGAACTCCTGAATATTCTTATCTCACACAGATGCACTTTAGTAAGTGGAATAATACAGTAGTATTAGCCTAGAACAGCATTTCTCAACTGCCACCAATGTCACTTTATTGGGTCCCCCTTAAAATCCGTACCAGACCCCTATCTAGGATAAGGGTCCGATATGGATTCTGAGGGGGGACCACATGTAGTTTTTTAACATTTAATTTTTTTTAAATTTTCGATTGGGGTGCCTTGAGGTTTTATATTAATTTAAAGAATGCAGTGACTAAAGGAAACGTTGAGAAACACTTGCCTGGAATATAGATATGTGAGAGATTATTGTTGGAAAGGATAAGAGCTTTATTAGTTCTATTACATTATTTCCTGGGCATTTGCAGTACAATATACAACAAAATATTTACTTGTTGTAGGGTAA
>NW_017307643.1:247968-268690 GCF_000935625.1 Nanorana parkeri
AATATTAGCTTAATTATGAAAGAAATAATATATTAAATATTGCACACCACATTGAGTCCTCTAGATGGAGCACTTTCTACATGTGGAAATTAAATAGCAATATATAAACAATTTGTTACACCTCATGTTATATTCATTGGTACTAAAAGCAATTACTAACAAAAAAATAGTTGGGCAGAAAATAGCAGAAGTGTCCCTGCAAGTGGCTTGCACTTGCAAATCATTATCATGTTATGTCTGGACTTGTTGATGTGTGCAGGTATACTATGATGAAATTCTGTAAAATGCTTCAGGATGAACTGAACCCTTTGATCTAATCTTAAAACCAAAGTGACTTTTGTCCCTAATGTGTCTCTGAGCCACCTGCTTCAAAATACATTCTGCAAAAACCCAATAATGACTGTGACTTGGTGGTAAGAATTTAAAGTGTATTAAAAGGACGCCAAATATAACACTGCATTTGCACGCTAGGCTGTCTTATACTTCCTCATAGGTAGGGATGGCGTTTGGGTTCACCACCCAAAAAAAAAAAAACTACAGGGGGGAATGGGTAGCCGCTAAACAGCAACTACAGTTGTTGCTGCACCATTCAAAATTATAGCCCTAAAGGCTTGTTTCCACCATCTCCAGACCAGATCTTGATGCTTATTTTCAAACGCAGCTGCACACGTTTTTGATGCATTTTTTTTTAAGTATGCAAATTATGTCTCTGAGGTCATTTCCTGCTTCCTCTCAGTCTTTCACGTGTTTGTGACCTTCACAGCAGTTGAGCAAACATGGAGCCATGGAAAGCGGGCATTGTCTTAGCACTGTGTCTGTTATTCTTGTATGGTGGGTTTGTAGGATCATAAAGCTCAGGACACTCCTGCACATAGGTGACAAAAAGGTCAGTGTCAATATGTTTGTCCACCATGTTGGATAGAACACAGAGGTCAAGGTAAGCAATGTACTGAAAATGCCCCTTTTCCATAAGGAAGTGTCCACTGTTGATTAGGTCATCAAAAGTGACAAAAAAAATATAGATTTTTTTCTGTGTGTGTCAGCGCGTTCCGGTGTGTTCGTATGCATTTTTGACGCGTTCTAGACCAGAAAAAAATTGTGCATGCAGTACTTTTTTTTTAACGCACCCAAAGTGATTGCACTGGTGGGAACTACAGCCCTAAATACCATAGGAAAACATGGGGATGCATTTCTGGTGCGATTAAAAAAAATGTATGGTCTGGTGATGGTGGAAACAAGCCCTTAAAGGAGAACTATGAGGTGAGTGCTTTTCACTCACCTCATAGTTCTAGCCGACCTGTGACAATGAGACTGTCACAGGTCGGCTCAGTAGATCGCGAGGTGAGCGAACACATACCGGGTTCGCTCGCCTTTCGATCCTGTCACAGCTCTCTGCCGTGACAGGGGGAGGGGCTGGATTCCCCTCTCCGCGCTCCGATCTGCCTGCGCATAATCGCCTTTTTATTTTTTAAATTTAATTATTCCTTTTTTTTTAATGTTTATTTCTTCAAAAAAATGTATCTATTTTTTCCCACTTAACTTTATTGCTATCACACAGTGCTAATAAGCCCCTGTGTGATAGCAATTGGAGGTGACAGGTTCTCTTTATTGACCCTGTCATCTCCAATACAGGAGTTCCTCTCTCCTTGTCGCACTCCTTACCGATATGTCACTTGTAGTGGGGGGTGCTCGCAGTGACCGCGGATGGCGCCGCGAATGTCAGCAAAATTGTAGAAATGTCACCAGTCCTATTAAGATAGCAAAAGCTTCATTTATTAGCCTGATGAAGGGACCCTGCGCGGTCCCGAAAGCGCTTGTTTGTTCATATGACAAAAAACTTCAATAAATGAAGCTTTTGCTATCTTAATAGGACTGGTGACATTTCTACAATTGTAGGTGAGAGGGGAAGACTGCTATCCCCTCTCACTGTGCAGGTTTACTTTTAACCCTGTCAGTCAGAAAAAAAACAAAAAGAAACCCCCATAGGAATGCATAGCTAGATTCCTATTGGCTATTTCACTTTGCAATCGCAAACTAGCTATTGCTCCCGCCCTCTGCTGCTGTCAATCACTAGATGGGGACCTGATTGAGAACTGCAGGTCCCCCTCTGCTGATTGATAACAGCAGTGGGCGGATACAATAGCTAGTTTGCTATTGGCTATTGCAAAGTGAAATAGCCAATAGGAATCTAGCCATGCATTCCTATGGTGGGTTTTTTTTTTTTCTGACTCACTGCGGGCCCGATGTCAGAGCAGAGAAATGTTTACTCTGCGCCATCAAGCAGATTAAACCTTTCCGGGAGAAATGTTTTTGGTTTTTTTTCTGACTGACAGCGGGCCGATGTCAGAAAAAAAAAAAGAAAGCGCTCCTCTTCTGGGTGGCCGGGAGCCGCTAGGCGAATCCTGGCAAATCGTCATTCGACCCCCAGGTTGAGAACCGCTGCCTTAAAGGCTGTTGTGTCTCTGAACTGGTGTGCCACTGGCAAGATTGTATGTAGTTAAGATCTTAAGACTTTATTATTTTTTATTTGTTAAGAGTAATCTGTCCTATGACTTTTAGATCTGCTGTTTCTGCTGCCTCCATGGGTCAAATCAAACCTATTACCACTTGATAAAAGAAAATCAGGTGTGGCAGCCAGAACTACATAAAATAACTTTTATTTTTAATTTGAAATGAATCAGATTGGGGTGTTGCTGCTGTATTTAGGCCTAGCTAAATGTAAAACTAAAAAAAACGATTACACGTCGTAAATATGTGATGCCAGAATATAGTGTCGCTGGCGCTGTCAAAAAGTAGTACTGTTTCATAACACCACAAACAGCTTTAATGGGTTAAAGGTTTGGTGTTTTTTTCCATGTCACCCTCAAGTTTGCATTGAAATTACCCACTCCCTGCTAAAATGTTCTTTTTTTTGCATTGGTACATGTCCCCTATGGCAGTGCCTAGCTCGTTATGCCTTGACAATTAGAATTTAGTATTTTTTTTCAGTTTTTGCAAATGTCAGACTGGTTTAATTGAGCCCGGGCAGATTAGCCCATCCCTACTGATCACTAATATTTAAAAACGAATTCCAGGCAAAAATTTTCTTACCCTTTACAGTGGGGCTTCCCCCACACTGCAAGGGTTAAGTGCTCGTTTTGGTCTAGGTGCAAAAATAGCAAGGTTATACTCACCTGAACCTTGCAGCCGGCTGGCTGTTAGAATGTTCCCTCCGGCTTGTCTCCTCATCCGCTCTAGCGATAAAATGTTCCTTGGCATCCTCACATACTATACACTGTATTGGACATGATGGCTCAAGGGCCTTATACCATCGGGGTAGAGGGGGAGAGAAGCTGGAAGGACCAATCTAAGAGCCAGCCGGCTCCAAAGATCAGGTTGGTATAACGTTTTTTTTTTATTTTAGCAGCTAGGGTAGCCCTACTGTTCTCCTTTAAATATTGCTCTGCAGGTCATATATGAATGTACATCTGAATCAGCAGACCCAAACCAGTACAGCCAACATTAATATGCAGGTGACAGAGAAAAGCTTTTGAGACCATTCCTTCACAGTCCGACTGTACAATTTGTAATACAGGATAAGCAAAACTACTGTTCATCATTTTCTTATTTGTATGTATAGTGTCCAGATATAGCAGAATGCTACAGCGTATTGAGAACATCTCTGACCCGGAAGGAGCTTACAGTTTATCATGTTTACTATTGCGAACTGGACACAAGATAAGACCAATTTTGGCCGGTTAAACTACCCATATGTTTAAAGATTGTGGGAGAAAGTTGGACCTCAACACCCTGCAGACTGTGCTAATGAATTCCAGCAGTGCATACCTGCAATGCAAAACACTGAGCCACCATCTTGCAATCACTATTGCTTTCCATTCTTACAGCAGAAAGGATTGTTGTGCCACAGTTCACAAATAATGCTGTGTTTGCTTATATGTAATGATGTGGCGCTCCTCCCCACAGCATTCTCCTGTAAATCCATGGCAGAGGGTGGTCCCTTGATGCCGTGGGCTCACAGGAAGTGGGCGTCTATCAGTCCAGAAGAGGAGCGGCACAGCATAGCTGAATCAGTCTGAGAGGGGCAGCACTGAAGTCTGGGTCAGTATAGCAGACGGAGCTGCTTTTTTATTTTCCATATAGCCTGTGAACCTGGAGTTGGGAGTTAAGGGTTTGCAAACTTTCATTCATTACTTTTTATTCATAGTGTAATAGTTCCAGCATAAACGTGTTATATTTGAGAATCTGGTTCAACATGTCTGTTAATCAAGACACAATATAATCTGTTTTGCTTTACAGCGGGCAAAATTTGAGCAGGATTATGTAATTTCTGTTCGCCACTGTATGAAATTATACTTTTAGTCACTTAGCTTGTGTTATTATGCCAACTGATATAAAAGTAATAGGAGCGCTTCCTGCTATTACAACAGAAAGCACATTTTACAAAGAGCAGCAGCACACTAAACATGAATATTAAAGATAGTTTCATTATCTTGAGCCAAATGGGCTTGGACTGTGATGTCAAAGTTGTCGTGAATGAAGGAAGGGTGTTGATTAGATTGATGTGCTGGTTATGCAAATGACTGAAGAAAACACAGCTCTTTGGCATTACTCAGCATTGTCATGTTATAATTCTTTTAATAGGGCAAAATGTTCAGAAATGCAAGTAGGCCAAGGATAAGTAAGGTGGATTTTAAGAACGCGCACCTTGGTGTGCTATTCAGGCTTGTTGGAGTTAATGTGGCTATGTACTGCTGGAAGCTGCTTTATGTGCCTGTTTAAATTCAATAACTCATTACTAGCGGTGTGCTTTTTCTTTGTCTGCTTTGGGAAAATCTGAATTATATCACCATTACTTCCTCTAATTTTCCTTTAGCCTAAATATTTTGCTGGAAGATTACTGCATGCATTATCTGAACTAAGAGAGGTCAGGGTCCACAGCTGGGTGTATACCATTTGGTTTTTTTGCTTCATTAGAGAGTTGGTGTGGAATGCCCAGATATTACAGGTAAAAGAGGTGGACAGACAGAGGACCATGGTGTGACCTTTCTCAATTGCAGCCATTACAATATAGAATGGCCGCATGGATGGTTTTCACCTTAGCAGAATATTGACCTCAAAATACCTCTTTATTTTTAAGTGCTAAAACTCATAGCAACCAATCAGAATCCATCTTGTACTGATTTGATTTCAGTAAAGTGTTTATCAAAATGCCCTGCATTCACATGTGCTAACAAGTAATATGCTGACAGAAGAAGAGAGAAGGGAGAAGCACATGTATTTTTCCTGTTATTATCTCCTACATATTCAAATAATGTTTTGTGTCACCTTATAGGATGGTATATAGGGCATTCACTTTAAATGTACATTTCGCTAAATTTCAAAAATTTGTATTTTCTACAGGAACTGCATCTCATTCTTTTCCCAGGACAACATATATGAAGTAACACCTCCCAAGGTAGACCGAAAATCAATGGATATTTTTCATGCTCACATCCAAGCAGGCAGAGGTATCATGCAGCCACTTGGGAAAGAAGACATGCTCATGTACAGAGAATACATACGGAACCGCTACATGTAAAGGACTCAATTGTAACTTATTACAGCTGATAGGATCATACATTAGTAACCGTTTGTAAATGTACGATATTGCGAATTTTGTGCATTGCATAAATACTTGACTGATTAAATAATTCATGTTAAATGTTTATGTTTTATTCTTGGCTTTAGTAAAGTACTAATAAAAGGAATGTCATCTTTGCCTATGGTTTTCTGTCTCCACCTTCAGACTAATGAGGGGTTTCATATCTTATACTGCAGGGCATGCAGATAAATTCTGAGGAACTCAGAAAATATTTGTGTTAAAGAGTAAGCCAAAAAGTATATTTGGGTTGACACCAGAGGGTGACTGAAATATGTAAATCTCTTGAGAATGCCATGTAGGAGATTTCCTAGGAGATCTTGGCTCCGTCATTGCATTTGCATTAAGTATCCAACTTTGCGTTAAAAGGACCTTTTGAATTTGTTTCAATATTCTTCTATTATTTTTGCCAAAAATAAAACATGGTAAAGCACAATTGGAAACAGTCCAAATGTTGATTGGATAGGTAGTGTGCAATAATGATAAAGAAACCTATCCGTGAAGAATATTGGACATTCACACATATGTATGCCGACCATTGCATACCAGCCAAATGGTAGTAAGGAAATTCCATCTCCACCATTAGGATTCTCCCAGATTATTATATCTACAGCCATCATTCGTATAGGTTTCACAGTGCCTGGACCAAACGAGAACGTAGTATGGGAAGTGAAGAATAACAGAAGCAAGTAAAAAAGTGTAGTGAAAGAAGAGGTGGGCAAAAATAAAGAGATAAGTGGGACAGGTAATGAAGGGGAGGAGGCACAAGGTAAGGGTGCCCAAGGTTAACCAAGTTAGCCAGAGTCGGAGGACCCTAAATCATTAGTAATGTTTGGTCAAAATTGGAAGGCATATAGTGTGTCAACCAGGGTGTATGGAATTTATGCAAAGAATCATGTACCAAGATATCAGGACATTTGACGCTTGACAGTGCCACTTTGGGTATAGTAACCTCCATGCCTTGGCTAAAGTATGCTTAGCGGCTGTTTGAAATGTTATGTTTGACCTGGAAATGGGTACAGCTAACAAGTTTAGTAAAGCTTCCCGGGGATTTTTTTCTTATGCTCCTGCCCAAAACCATATATATCAGCTGGTACTATCCTATCCAGTGTTGTCTGACCTTAGGGCAATCCCACCATATGTGCAGGGATAACCTTAAAAACAATGAGGGGAGACACCCCGTGCAAATTTGGCAATTTGTTGGGGCAGCATGTAGCAGCAAAGAAGTACATTATAGTTAACCTCAATGGCTACAATTTATGGAGCAATGAGCAACCATGTTCCAAATTTGGGCCCATTCTTTGGGATCCAAATGTTTGTAGAGATCTTTTTCTCAACGAGAAACATAGCGTAAAAGGGGGGACATCAGCCTTTGAGTAGAGAAAGGTAGGTCAGGGAAATTGCTCCCTTGCCCCGGGGTCGTGAAATCAAAGGTGTGACTAAAGCTGATGGGTGGGAGGCTGTGTGGAGGTAGATGAGTTAAGGTAACTTTTATCTGCAAATAGTAAACGATTTGGTAACCCGGTAGTTTATGATTTCTCTTCACAGTAACAAGTGGTAAAATTCCTGACGGGGAAAGAAAATCATATAGTGATTTAAAGAGTGCTGGAGAATGGAATTATCAATCTGTTTACAATGGGATGGCATTGTCCGTAATAGGGTATTGATTGCAGTTATAACTGATTCATCTGCTTCTAAGCTTACCCACTGGGGGTGCCAGGTGTAGTGTGGAAGGAGAGTAGGGGGGCCAGGTGGGCTTCATAATAAGACCTTTTTAATTTACTTGGGCTACCACTACAGGCATACTTCATCATGTTGTGACTTTAGGAAATTATTTGCATAGTTTTATATTCAGAAGCACATTTTACATGCAGTAAGGTTTCCCATTGTCGGCAAAAAGCAAGACGTATTCAAAACAACCAGTTATTAAATTCTCACCAGAAACAAATAATCAACAGAAGTCTGCTGTATGACCTGCCAGTTCCAGTGAGCTGCAGTGCCGTGCTCTTCAGCATGATGTGGAGTAGCACATGAACAGCTGTTGCACAATTAAAGACTTTAATCTGGAACGAGTTATTATGTTCCATAATACAACATGAATCACTTCAATAACAACGGGAACAAGGCGTCAAGGAGAACAGTATATTTTTTTGGCTGTCATTTATATTACATTCTCCCAAATGCTGGATCTTATATATAACATACATTCGGGTTTATGACAGATACTTCAGTATGTCGATACCAGCATGTGATTCTATTAGGTCCATTCAGAACTGCTTTGGAGCTCCTTTGTGTTTTCTCGCAGAAAAAAAGTAATTTTTTAAATCGTATTAAGCATAATCGGCAGGGGCTATTTGTCTTCCTCTTAACCTAAATTTCAGGGGATGCAAAACTGGATTTACACAAGTCTTTCTTCAACATTTTTTCTTATTGGTATACTATACAAAAATGGAATCCCTGTTTCTAACCCATAGCTCAGTTTTTAAAAAAAGGCACTTACCTGTAGTGGAAAAGTAGGTGAAGCAACAGGAAACTACACCACCAACTGTAAATGTACACTGAAGGTTATAGAAATGCAAATCGACGTGTAATATTGTTAGGTTTTGCTGATGTCTGCAGATATCAGCAATAAAGGCCAGAAATAAAGGTTTATCTTCTCCACTCACTGTACTAGTAGAAATTATATTAGTTCTGTCCTATTAAATTGCAGGATTAGAGGACAATTGGGATATCTATAGTGAATCAGATACCTCAGTAGAACTTCCTCAGAGAAAAAGGGTAAACACTGATTTGAAGTTGTCCTAAATTAATCCCTATTGTTTCCTATGATGAAATACAAATCATCATAGTAAACATTAGGGTATTTGAAGACAACTCCAAATCATTCTCTACCATTTTGCTAGGATTGTCTAGTGCATGCATAATTTTTCAATGTTTAAATCATTTATCCAATGTCCATCTTGCACCTCTGTCTATTTATACATGTGTATAGCTTTCAGGAAAGGTACTTTTCACAGTTCTGAATTGTTGAGTTTACTTGCACCTTATGCATCTTGGGAAACAGCCATGTTTTCCTGCATTTTAAATTGCACTTGAGTTCTTATATTTTACATCCAGAATCCACAAGCTGAATAGATCAATTAAGCTTTGGTAACAGTATTGTTTAGAAGGGTAAACTTGTCACTTTGCCCATATAACACAAATAATAGGTTCTCTTGACAGCCCAAGTTATCTTATACCTGTAATTACTTTTTTTGCTCTGCTCCACCTGTTGGATCCTTGAAAAAATGTTTCCTTCCAAGTGATTGGTTGCTCAGGCACTTAGGAGGAAATGGTGAGAATCACATGCTCCTGCATATCTAGAAGTACTTTCTAGGGTCCTGGATAGTGATCAAGGCAGTGAGGGAAAACAGGAACAGTATGCATCTGTAATGAAGGAGGCTGACTAGCTGGTGAACCCTTTACCCTGAATAGGCAAAGCGACAGGTTATCTTTCATTAAGTTTTATGTAATACCCTTCAGTGTTTTTTTTCACAATAGGCTTTTCTGTGTGTGAGAGCATCTCCAGCGGGTGTTTTCCAGGATCAACAGATTATAGATAATGGAGTGGGGTAAACTGGTATATTACAGCAACATCTAGATGAAAACTGAACTACTCAGCAGGTAAGCTTCCCAATATCTATGCATTTTAAGGATTATTTTTCAGCTCCCAGTTACCAAGGTTCCGGTCATGTAAAACAAAGGCTAACAAGCAGCAACATTTGTTCTATGACCTTTCATAATGTAAATGCAAAATTAAAGCAAAACATAATTTATTTTCTTGAAATACCAATAGGCTGCTATTTAAGGAGCAGAAAATATACATCTTGACTTTGTAATACATATATATATAGAATAGTTTTGTTTTGTTGTGCTTTTGACTTTAGATTGCATAAGAAAGAAAATAATAGGTGCAGCCTCTTTAGGATTGAAATTTTTTTTATCCTAAAAAAAAGGTATTCTGCAATGGAAGTCTCCCTCGTCTCCCACTTTGAATGGGGGGAAACGGATGGTTGATCACATGCTTCCGGTCTATAAAATCACTTATGAACAACAAGGTAGACCCCCAATTCTTTGACCGCATGTGGAGACCATGGCTCTCCACCACCCATACCATTCCACTCCAACATTAAGAGTTTGATCGCAATGTATCATTTATTCCTTCTTTATGTTTCCCTCTCTTCTTCTCCTCTGATGTGCCTGGTGTACTTGTAGATGATTGCATTTTGAACCTTACACTCACCTGTCATTATCTTGACTAAGAGACATACACTGATTCAGTGTTGTTTTATTTTTATTTTTATTTTTTTTCATTTTTGTTGATAGTTGGTTTTATTGTACTGTTTATTTTCTCTTGCACCTAAAACTCAATAAAAATTATCTTTAAAAAAAAAAGGTGTGGGACCTGAAGGGGTAATATATACAATATGTGCAATTTTTTTACATTTTCTTTCCTATTTCAAATCTACAATACCTGTATACCTATACCTCCCTATGAGCCCATGCCTACCTCTAGTATTACAGGGGATCCTTTACACTTAGTGCAGCATTATCCAGCCTTGAATGGCTGTAACTGTTAAGTCAGTTATTTTAGGATTTGTTGAAATGTGGACCTTTACAGACAAATTGCAAACCTCATTTAGGGTACTCAGGCACAGGCATCAGAAAGAGCTCATCCACACTTCCTTTAACAGATCCACAACAAAAAAATGTCCACTCCAATCATTTCAGGATTCAATAAAAACAATATTATTCTGGAGACATGCACATCGAACCCTTCCTGGGACCTCCCCTCTCATGCAGCCAGCTCTGGAGTGCATGTAGATAGGAAGTGGCTGCAAAAAGGCAACAGGGTACCAGCAGCACTGAGATGCAACAAAAAGGTTAGAAAAGGTCATTCAGTTAAGGTTTACATCTCCTTTAAACCATTCAGCTTCCACTGAGTGTGCTTACATTTAACAAAAATATGAAAATACAAGAATAAAAGATACAAAAATATATAAACGTCCCCAAAAGTTTTTAAACAACCCCAGCCCCTACTGGGTTGGTGTGCCTACGTATGAAAATGGCATTTGCATCACACATGTTAGCTATCGCTGCACACATTGAAGTGAGAGCAATAATTCTAGCGCCATCATTAACTGTTAACTCTAAACTGATGATAAAGACTTTCAAACTGCCATCGATAAACAATTTTGAAACGGTGCCAAACTTTGGCACTGTTTCATGGGTGGGCACAATTTTAAGACTGGACATATTTGGTATCTATTCACTTGATGCAACCTCATCTTTACATTTTACCAATAAATTAGGTAATATATTGTGTTTGTGTGGGGGAAATTTCTTACTGTTTAATTTTTTACTTAATATTTTAAATTGCTAAATAGCCTTGAGAATATTATGCATTTAAGTCCCTATGTTCAGAAAACAATGTTGGGGGGTTTTAACTAAATTTCAAGCCAAAAATTAGCATTTTATCATGTGTGCAAAAAAAGAAAAAAAAACGGCTGTGACAGCGGAAAGGGTTAAATAGAGTGAGTCCCGTTTTTCACTTGTGTTTATTGAAGGACATAGCTGGATCCTTGAGATCTTCACCGTGGAGTTCATATTGCCACCTACAGGAGTAGGATGCTAGGCACACACAAAAAAACAAACAGAAGTGGCCCCTGATGGTGGCCTGACAGTGAAAAGGGTTAGAGTGAATGAGTTCTGTTTTTTGTACACATAAATCTTTAAAGTAAAAACTCAGGAGTTAAATCTTAAAAATGCATTCAAGTACCTTAACTGTTAACATAAATGTATCTTATTTGTATATCACTCAGTTGTAGATCCTCAAATCATCTCTGAATTCATCATGACACTTTCCTTCCTTCTGGAGGGTGGCTACTTTGGTTCCCCATGGTCCCTGTGTGTGTTGTAAAGTAGCCACTGCTGCAAGCTCGCTCCCGTGATGCACATTGTACATCCTCAAATCATCTCTGAGTTGGTGCTGACATACATCCTCATTGTCCCTGTGTGTTGTAGAGTAGCCACCACGCCAAGTTTACTCCCGTTATAAACTACAATCTCAATAGAAATTAGTAAAGTAAATGTGAAATTTGTATTCTAACACAAGAGAAAGCTGTATATGTAAGTGGTTGTAAAGGGCAAGAGGGACATTTAACCCCTTCGTGACGGGAGACGTACACTGTACGTCCAGCCACAAAGGGACCAAATGACTTGTCACGTACACTGTACGTGACGAGTTATTTGCTGCTTTAGAGGGCTGTTAATCGCTGAGAATCAGCTTTTAACATTCATTAATGGATGCCCTTACTACAGAGGCATTCATTAATGAAAGGGTTAACCTTTTTCAGACACCCGATACCTTAATATCGGGTGTCTGAGAGTCAAAGCAAAGCGGACACACATGCCGGCTTTTGCCGGCATTCTGACAGCTCGTATAGATCGAGAGAGATATCTCTCTCAAGCTATACTGGCTTTTTTTTCTTTTTTTCTTTCATGAATAGATACATAATGTGTCTATTCCTACAATGTATCTATTCCTGGAAGAAGAATGTTTCAGTTTGCTGATCGTTGTTGCAACAATCAGAAAACCTTTAGTGACAGCTGAATCCTGAACTGCTGCAGGATCAGTGTCACTAACTTATTATCGGCTGTTCTGAAGTTTGAAGCAGCCTGATAATAACCAAAAATGTATTAATTTATCAAGCAGTAACAGTGAGATTAATTCACAATGACTGCTTGATATAATTAAATAAATAAAATACAATTTTTAAGTTAAAAAAAAATTGTGAAAAGTGTAAAAAAAAATGTGTCAAAAAATAATAAAAGGGACAAATAAATGAATGTATTTATTGCATTTTTTTAGCTGTGCTGGTGTTGTAAAAAAAATACTACAAATCAAAACTGGGAAAAAAACGTTTTTTTTCTCTTTTTTTATATTTTATTTGTCCTAAGTGAGGCGTTAGACACACATATGTGATATAAATATGTAGCCCTATCTGTCCTCTAAAAAACAATATATAATATGTGTGGGTGCACTTTGTAAGAAAGTATATTACTGACGTGGAAGTATCACACAGCAAAAATGTCAAAAGTGTGTCAGTCATTTACGAACAGAAACTAAAAACAAGCTCAGTCATGAAGGGGTTAAAGCAAAGATACTAACTATTTAAACATGAGCTTAACTCATTTTAAACATCATCATATCTCTGCAGTGAAATTGACTTGTGGTTTGTAAAGTGTGGTGACTGTGTCCTAAAGAAGAAACATGTCATTGCCTGGAGAGTATACTCAAATCTTTTGCATGCAGGAGTTTTGGAGCACACTGTGAAAATGCATCATACACAACCACATACTGTACATTTGTACCAATTAATAAAATGGTCATTTTTTGTAT
Source organism: Nanorana parkeri (assembly GCF_000935625.1). NCBI lineage: Eukaryota > Metazoa > Chordata > Amphibia > Anura > Dicroglossidae > Nanorana > Nanorana parkeri. Next base: position 261,048 of record NW_017307643.1, read on the forward strand.
GCAGTTATCTTGTAGTGTATCACTGAGCTAAACAACATAGGTGTGAATAAACTCCAAGAAGTCTCATAGGGACAATGCTACAGGGTTATATGACAGAATGACTTTAGAGTACCAGGACAATGGAAATCCAGTTTATTTCTTAAGTATTTAGAAGAAACTTATGTTGTTTATATGCCATTGGCTCATGACATCATTGGATAGGAAGTATTATATGCGTGGGTTGTTACATCTCCCTGGGATTATAGGAAGAATAATCACATCTGCTAGGTATAGCCATAAAAAAGCTGTGATTTCCTTAACACCCAATATTAACAACTTCACAGGTAGGCTAACAAACACCAACAAACTGCTAGCAATTCTCCAGTCTGAGTCATTACCAATTCAGTGCTAATTATGCTCATAATGTATTCTAAGGGACCCCCACACACTGAATCTATTACAATTTGTAAGAGAAGACAATATTTTATTTGTACAAACATGTTTCTGTGCATTGTAAGTCAACAAGGCAGAATAGATGGTGAAATGTGATCTTCTGAAGGTGTTTTCTGGACATATCGGCTTATACACACTCCCAGTGGTTTCTAATCAATGGGGCTCATTTATGATATAAATAAAATTTTGTTTTACAACATCCAACTATAAACTGAGTTGGCAAATTTATAGCTGGAATCTGGATGATTTCTATGAGTAATATCTCACCAAGACATACATTACCATCAAACTGCCATCTTATGGGCTGATGAATGTTGGTTTAACTCTGAGAAATTATTTGGGTAATTTTTTATTTTTTAGAAGCCATAAAGGTGCAAGTTATGGAAATATAAAACAGGTCTGTAGGTTAGGTACAAGAAAACAAGTTGGTTGATATAGGCCAATGCATTCAGAGCTAGAGATATTAAATTATGATTTGAAGTCCAGGGAAACTATCATGACAGCATCACTCCATATAATCATAAAAGAAAAAAGAAAAATAAAATTAATAGTACAATTGTGCTGTGGAAAAACAGAAAATGATTGGGACAATAAAAAATTTCAACCACTGTGTAAAGACCTCGAATATATAACAATATATAAACGATCCGTGCAAAAAATATATATTAAAAAATTGGAATAAAATGTTCAACGAAAAATAAACGTAAAAAACGTGTAGAAAGGAAGTTGTTAATGATATATATTGATAGTGGTATATATTTCGTATCGGTGGTCCGACAGCCCCTCTTGGGTGGGTACTCACCAAATGGAGTTGGATCGAAGGCTTTTAGTTAGTGACACTTGAGCCTGCAATCGTGCTTTCAAACTTGGACCCAGTTTTTTTTTTTTTTTTTTTAATTTTCCGTCCCGGGGAGACGAAACTCCTTGCCGTGGTCCCGCAATATTTCAAAGATAAAAAAAGGAGAGAGCCCTCATAGTGTAGCGTGCAAAAACATTTAGCTTTATTACAAGTAGTAACTTACACAGGCAAAAAAATCCGGCCGGCACAAGCAGCTCAGGAACAAACTCTTAAAACCCTCGTGTGCAAATCTAGCGTCTGCCCTCTTTGACGCGTTTCGTCAGGTGACTTTTGGAATGTCCGTGTGGACTCCAATACGTTGGCAGGACCACTCGGGAAATATTCGGATTGGTTATACTAAGTTTCATATTAGTTATACCTTTAGCGCTTTGATATATATTTTTCTCGACTGTTGATAGGATTTTTCTATCCTCTTTTTAGAGCTGCTTTAGGTCTTAATTTATTATACATTTCCACTTTAGTCTCCTTTCCAGAAGCGCGGATTATCTATTTCTCATCACTCCATATAACACAGGATAGGCACTGAATATTCATTAAAAAGCAAAGTTTTGCACTTTAAACTATGAAAAGGGGAAATACTTTCAATGAAGAGGTTCAAGTCATAAGTGTCAGTCCCCTTGTACTTTTGCCAGTCAGCTTTTCAGGGCAGTATGAGAACTGGGAATATCTTCAGCATGACTCCATTATAATTTCCAAACCCTAATTGCCTGAGTCTTTTGTATTACCTGCAGAAACAAGGATTAATGTAATCACTTTACCAGCACTGACTGAAGAATTGACCCACCACCTCCTAAAGTATTGACTTGTTTCCCACATGAAGAATAGCAAGTTGATGCTGATTATGATGCTTACTTCATGCTTCATTATTTTTTAACTATCATTTCCTGGAGTATAAACATAGTTTCTGATATCCTGTATGAGTTATGTCTATTATGCAGGAACTACAGTGGCCCACAACAACTCATCAGAGTTCATATTTTATTTATCTGACCACACAACACTTTCTGGGACAAACATCAATTAATTACAACCAAACTCAGTTTCTGGTAAATTGCACTGAATTTACTTTGACCCATAACTACTTCTCTTTTCTTGGGAAGTTTTATCTCCAGACCCAAGGGACAGCAATGGGGGCCAATTATGCCCCAAGCTACGCGAACCTGACCATGGGTCACTGGGAGGCATTACACATCTGGGCACGTAACCCCTTTGCCAATAGGCTCATTTACTATGGTAGATATATCGATTATATAATAATCATCTGGGATGGCCCTCCGGAAAGTGTTTTAGAATTTGTGACTTACTGCAATGACAACAATTTTGGTCTGTCTTTCACGCACGAGGTCAGCAGCACTAGACTAGTGTTCCTTGATCTCGAGCTGTACTCTGTAGACCAAAAAATAGTCACCAGCAATCACATAAAACCGACAGGGGGGAACTCATACTTACACTACAAGAGTTGCCACCACCCCCGATGGAAAAAGAATATACCGAAAAGCCAATTCTGTAGGCTAAAGAGGAATTGCACACAGGATGGTGACTTTGTCACTTCCAGTCACCTCCTTTTGGATAAATTTGTAAGCGGCGTCCACCGCATATGCCGATGCGTTCCAGCTTGGAACGCACTCGGCATCGGCGCGATGACGCAGCTGTTCGGCGCCGATGCGTTCCAGGCTGGAATGGGGAAGTGCGGGACAGATCGTGCGGCTCCGCCCACCTGCACGGCTTATAATGAGGAAATTGAAATACATTCAATCCTGTAAGTAGTCATAGGAAAAGTACCATCATGACAGGCTTTTTTTCCTGCATTAGGATACAGATCAAAAAACATCATCATGGGTATACCAACCATAACTTTAAGAATAATCTGGAGCTTAATCTCTATAATTGCGTTCTTCAGCCGACGTATAGGCGCTTTGAGACATTATTTGTGGAGCTACAAATGTTTTTTTTTAAATCGTTCTTTGGACACGAGACATGTTTATGTGTGCATATGTATGTGTGTATGCATGTGCATGCATGTGTGTATACATGTGTGTGCATATATGTATGTGTGTGTACACAAGTGTGTATGGAGATGGGTCTATGCATGTACACACATGTGTATGTCCATTTTTGATAAAAGTAACTTTTATAGAAAAAGATATTGTTTTTAAAAAAACCTTTTTACGTGAGAGTGGTAATTCCTTCTCCATGTAAACACATAATCATAACATTTTTAAATAAACTTTTTATAAAAATTTATTTAGAATAACATCTCAATACTTTTTACATATTTAATTGTATCCATTGCCTTAAATAAATGTGACATTTTTAACCTCTTCCCCCCCCTTTTTTACATATGAATAGAACAATTAACTATGGAGGCTAGATAGTGATTTACATTCCATAAAGCAGGATTTGATTATCTGGCTTGCCTACATACCAACATCCACTATGTATATTCAGTGTGGCCCCGGAGAACGAACACATTCGAGCCCCCTAATGATTATTAGATCGGGGTATGCTAATTCTCGGAGTAGTCTTCTAGTGCCCTCAAGCCAGCCGGTCCGCCTTCTGGCGGTCGGACCAATCAAGGCTCTCTCACGGACTTGACTCCTCCCCCCTGTCAGTTCTAAAAGATTTAAAAGATGTTCCATTTCCCGCGGCTGACACCGCTCTTAGGCTTGAAAAAGAGGACTACCTCGAAACGCGTAGCCATTAGTACTGCCTATTTACAAACTCCATACTCGTTCAGACCCACGAGTACCGATCCACCCACTGTGTCTGACCGATCCGCCCTTGCGACATACGCCGCACAGATACACAGCACATTGCCGGGCAAGATCTTCCTTCCCCCTCCTTCCTCCAAGTGCCGCGGCTCGGCCAGGCCAGCCGAGTACGCGGGCTGGAGATACCCTGGGAATACCCTGGACTTCCTAATTGGCAGTATATCCATCTTTGTCATATGCATGCAGAGACACTGTTTGCTCCCCTGTGACAGCTTAACCGTAAGTTATACATATACTTTTTAACCCTCATGACCCAGCCAGTCACAACAAACTGGGCAGCATTTATCCATTGATCAATTCCATTGATCAATTGTTATGCTATACCCAATAAGTATCTACTCAGGTTGTTGCACTCTTCCTTATACTGTGTTTGTGAATGTGAATCACCGGGTTCCTCTCCCGGTTTGTTGAGGAGTTTATGCACACCATCCCCGAATATACCAACGACCAAGACAGTTGACCATACTACAGTGGAGCGCTTTCCATGCTTTTTTTGTTTTAGATTGACCACAGTAAATGTAACTTATATTTTTTTAATATTAGTTGTGTTGCTCTCTGTTATTTTATTGAATAAACCTGTTAAAGAACTGCGGGAATTTTGTTTATTAAGCCTTGCAGTAGGGCTACCCCCAAACTACAAGGGTTAAGCACCCCTTTATGTCTAGGTGCTAAAATAACAAAATTATACTCACCCCCAAGCTCTGAGCCGGCCAGCTGTCACAGCACTGCGCTCCAGCCTGCTTCCTCCTTCCTGCAGCATTGGATTCTTCAGCATCCTCACATCTATACACTGTATAGATGTAAATGATTTACGGGACTTTAGACCACTGCAGAGGAGGGGGAGAGACACTGGAAGGACTGGTCTAGGAAGAAGCTGGCTCGGAGCTTCAGGTGGGAATAACTTTTATTTTTTATATTTAACCTAGACAGAAACAAGCACTTAACCCTTGGAAAAAAAAACATTTTGTCCATAACGTGCCAATTGTATCTCTGCTGCTATGCCTGAGAAGAACATGATGCTTTGGGTTATGGAACATGTGCAGACTACACCTGCTACAATGCTCAGCAAATTGCCAGCATTGTCATGTGTGTTAGTTGCCTAACCACATACACACATGGACTTTCAGAAAGGTCTCCTTGCGCATATTATTTTTAAGGAGCTGCAATGATAGGTTGGAGTGCTGAAAACATTAAGTTGTGACACCAAAGAATAACTGCTGTGCAGCCTGTGGGGATTTTGTAGTACCAGGTGTACCTTAAAGGTAAACTTTGACTCAAACCAAATATACCCCAGGAAGTTGAAACCTTGTTATATAATTATCTACAAACAGATTACTCAAATAATGCTGCAACCTACAACAAACACTTTTCTGTGCACTTTGAACAAGAAATGTTCAAAAGAATGTTCTGTACTTTTTTCATGTTCATTCATTGGAGAAAATAAAAATGAAAGCACGGACAAAAACTGCCATTAAGCTTAGATAAATCAGGCTATATGCAAGAAGGTTTTTTCCTCAGCACTTATTGGTGTGCCTACTGCTGGATCAGACCGCAACCTGCAGTGGCAGTTATTTTATATAGAGAAACCTACATATAGTAGAATGGCATTTGGAATTGTTGCATGGCAAAATCAAATGTGGAACAGTACCTTCTGAACAAGGCATCTAAAAATCTAAACTCTAATATGTAGCTACTCTTTACGCTTTCTTGTCTAAAAACCTAATTTAGCCACTTAAGTACTTCCCTGTATATACCCATTATTACTAGACCATTTTTCAGTTTACAGTGCTGTGATAGTTTGACTGACAATTGTGTGGTCTCACAACAGCTAAACTAAATTTGTTTTATTCTATTTTTTGAGACAAATAGAGCTTTCTTTTGGTGGTATTTAATAACAACTTTGCTTTTTTTAATTTTTGTATTTAAAGAAAAATATGGCTGTGCTTACATTCACCTTTAATTTTGTTACCTTAAAAAAGACCTGTAAAAAAAAAACAACACCACAGTAATTTGTGGTCAGTGGTATTTTAACCCCCCTTCTAAAACACTCTTGATCTGCTGTGATACTCCTTCCTGTCTGGGTTAACAAACATTCAGTCCTTTCACAAGGAAGGAAGGAAGGAAGGAAGGAGAGCCTTCCTCCATTGTAAATGACTTGAATGTTTGTAAACACTACTGGTGTTTACACTTGTGATGGCTGGGGTTGGTTCACAGTGATCACAAAGTACAGAGCCACTCTGACTGGCTCTATACATCCTGACTGTAATCTGAGATGTCCAATGACAGCTCAGACCACAAGCATTCGAGGGTACCTGGCTGCCCGAGTGTGTTTTCTGAAGCACAGTCCAGAAATGGATGTCCGTTATTTATAGAATACATGGCTAGGGAGGTAGGTAAAGAGAACGAGTCAGGTTCACATTACAAAGTTCCAAGTGCATTGTGTACTCAGGCGAAGCATGGTCTGTCTTAAAGCCTCCTCCTACCATATGCCTGGTACAGTAAAGCCCCAGCCACATGTAAACAAATGAAGCCAACTTTGTTTACATGCTGCTGTTTTTTTTTTAGCATCCCCTTCCCTGGTCTTAAGGGACATAAAACTGATCAGGGAAAGCTAGAGGAAAGAGGGCACTTGCCACAGACCAATACCAATAATATATGTTTGCCTGAGGGCCCAGTCACACCATATCCAGTGTGTTTTCCGGTGCAGTTTGAGCCCGGAATGCATTGGATTGCATAGATCAAGCCGGGCAGCGTTCTGGGGCAGGAGGGGGCTGTCGGTGCCACTCATGTGAATGGCACCGTAGTACGATCACTCGCGCCGGAATGTGAGGTACAGGAATGTCCTCTGTTGCAGTGCGATCTAAAAAAATGCTGCATGCACTATTTTTTCAGATCGCACTGCACTGGAATGGAGGGCATACCTGTACCTTGCATTCCAGTGCAGGCGATCGCACTGTGGGCAGGGGGCATGCCTGTGGTACCATTAACATGAATGGCACTGGCACGCCCCCTCCCACCCCTTAACACTGCCCGACTTGATGCATGCTTGATCTATGCGATCCAGTGCGTTCCGGGCTCGAACCGCACCGGAATGCTCTGGATGTGGTGTGACTGGGCCCTTAGTGTAGGTACTTTGGTGCTGGACCACACTTAGTGACAGATGACTGGTGTTATTTAACTATCTGCTCCCTGTGCAGACTTTTTATCTCCCAGCATCTTCTTTTGAAGCTGTCGGATGGAATGCAACCAAATGCAGACTGCTGCATTGGAAGTCCCTGGTGGAAGTATGCACAACTGTGAAATGTGTTGTGCTCATTTGTTAAAGAAGTCATCTTGTGTATCTCAAATGTGTTTAAGTGTATCCTCTTTATCTATAGGAACTTTTTTAATGAAGAACTAATGTTTGCCTGTTCAAATATGTTGAAACAGTCAGCAATTTTTATGGGGTGTACTTGCTTCACATGATTGCATTTATGTATGTATATATGTACATGTATATATAGATATAGATATCTATATATATATCTATATAGATATAGATATCTATATAAATCTATATAGATATATAGATATCTATCTAT